>NC_138769.1:475727162-475917162 GCF_965119305.1 Pelophylax lessonae | reverse complement strand
GAGACTATAATGGAGAAAGATACCATCCTCATGGAAAAGGAAAGTGAAATTCAGACTTTGCAGAAGCAAAGTATGGCTGATATGTTGGAGTTGCGTAATCAGCTGGAAAAAAGTCTTCAGTCTTTGGGAGCTACAAAAATAGACCTGCAGGAGTCGCAGGAACAGAATGTTGCTCTGGAAGCGACATTGTCTCTCAGCGACAAAGAGAAAAGTGAAAGAGAGGCTAAATTACTGAGTACTGTGTATGAGCTCACTACTTTAAGCAATGTGGTAGATGAATGGCGTGCGGACTGTGAAAGTTGGAAAGGGGAAGCCCAACGTGTCCAGCAGCAGTTAAAGGAGAAAGAAGCCTGTGTGGCAGAATTACATTCCTATTCCCAGATGCTAGCCAATGAGGTGAAGGCTCTTATGCAGGGAAAAGAAGATTGTGAACATAAGAGGGAAAAAGTAGAGGCACAGCTTCTGGAATCGCAAGTCAAGGTGTCAGAAGGTGACCGATTGTGTGCTAAGCTGTCAGAGAAGGCAAACCGACTGCAGGTTGAGTTGGACAATGTTACAAATCAGCTTTCTCAAGCAGACAGCAAATCTAGAGAAATTGCGGAAGATTTTTCTATCTTGGAATCGCAGCTGCAAGACACGCAGGAACTCTTACAGGAAGAGAGGTGTAAAAGGCTGAGTTTTAGCACAAAGCTCAAACAAATGGAAGATGAGAAAAATGGCTTCCTGGAACAATTAAAAGAGGAGGCGGAAGCAAAGAAAAACCTATCAGAGCAAGTCGCAACATTGCAAGCTCAGATAGCGGTTATGAAAAAACGCATGGAAGAAAGCGTTGGTTCATTACAGTGTGTTGAAGATGTGAAAAAGAAGTTTGATCAGATGCTTGGTGAAGAGAAGAATGTGTCTGCAAAATATGCAGAAGAACGCGCACGTGCAGAAACGGAGGTGCGTGATAACGAGAGCAAAGCCCTGTTCTTGGCTCGCTCTTTGGAGGAAGCTCTAGAGTGTAAGGCTGAACTAGAAAGTGTTAAACAGCTGCGTACAGAAATGGAAGAATTGGTCAGCTCCAAGGATGATGTTGTGAAAAGCGTTCAGGAGCTAGAAAAGTCTAAGCGAGCCTTAGAACAGCAACTAGAAGAGATGAAGATTCCGTTGCAGGAACTGGAAGAGGAATTCCAGGCAACAGAGGATCTGTCCCAAAGAGGGGATAGTGTGCCTGATGCAGTTTTTAAAAGGATCAGTGTTTTGGGGTCTGTCCTGAGTGAGCCTCAGAAATGTGACGACATGTGGCTTGAATCACCCCTTTGGAATAAACCGTTCCTTCAAAAACTTCAAGCATTGGAAAATGTATCATTAGAGCTTCAGCAAACAAAGGAGCTGAGTAAGAAATGTGGTGATTTCTCAGTTCAGGCTGAAAACCTAGTGGAGAAAACTAAGGCTGTTGGTGAAAACGTGAAGCAAATGAATAAGTGCCTTTCAGGGAGTGTTTCCAAAATGGAACTGGTGAAAGACGGGTGGCAGAAGTTTGATCGTGATCTTGAGATGCATTCCATGTGGAATTCAGATAGAGAAAAAGAACTAGGTGACCTTGAGCGGTCAAATAGTTCAGCAGAAAGTGCATTGAAGAAACCTGTAAAAGAATGTGTTGCAGTTCCATGCTTCTTCACTGATGCAGAGAGGAGGTCTATAATGGATACCACCCAGATCGCTGGGTTCAACTGTGTTGTTGCCTTTGACCCCTATGTTGGTGGAAGGAAAGTTGATGATGTTCTGGTTGGCTACTTCTGTGAAGAGTTTGGCAAGAAATATAAACTGAATATCAAATCAAATAGTAGGCCTTTACTGCGACTCGCTCAGGAGGGCGAAAAGTTTAAGAAGTTGATGAGTGCAAATGCTTCCGATCTGCCTATGAATATGAAATGTTTGGTGAATGATATTGATATCTCTGGGAAAAGGAACAGGGGTCACTTTGAAGAAATGTGTGACAGCCTGTTGTCTCAATTGGAAAATCCTCTGCACAGCATCTTAGAGCAAGCAAAGCTCAAGAAGGAAGATCATTCCCTTTTACAACAAAAAGTCAATGATTGTGTACAGATGTATGGAGAGGCAACTCAAGTCACAGAGGGATGTCAAGAGTCCCTACTTGGAACAAAGCTTAGTGAAGCAAAGGTTCTCAAAGTTTTGTGGAAAACATTTATGGATTGCAGAGAGAGGCGTCTTAAGAATGTTGAAGACATTAAGACTAGCCCAATTGAGTTGCCTATGGATCACGGTCCTCCATGGTGGATTGGACAGACGGTTATGAGGGACAAGCTGTCTGACATTTATGAGAAAGCTGTCAATGAAGATGACAGAAACGAGAAGGAGCAAAATGATGCCAAAAATGCAGTTGAAGAATGTGTATATGAGATGAGAGACAAACTGTGTGGCATTTATGAGAAATCTGTCAATGAAGATGACAAAACAGTTTCATCCGGAAGCTTGAGGATAATAGGAGGCTTATCAGTGAGTCAGCAGTGCCTGACACATGCGTGCCTGGAAATGTGTCCCAACCCTAGGGTTGAAACAAGAGGGGGGGGTATGTGACAGGAAGTCAGGTAAATCTGGGAATGTAGTCACTGAGAGGAGACACATTCCCACCTGCTTTGAAAGTTCACTGATACTATAGGGTGTTGGCTGCAGAGAGAGCCAGCAGGAAGTTGAAAACCATTCAGCTGTTCAGAATGAGGAGATCAAGGACTCTATAATTTGTCCAGAGAAAATCTATTGAGTGCTGCCTCCTGTCGCTGTGTGAGCTGGGAAGAGGAGGACAGACATACGTGTACCTCCCGACGCCGTGTGGGCATGGGAGAAGGACTGCTGCCGCCTGTCGCCGTGTGGGCTGGGAGAGGGGGACAGTCGGATGTGTGCCTCCCGACAAGCTGGTGAGCATGGGAGAAGACCCCCTACAGCGATGTGAAGCTAAGGAGGGTAACCACGAGTGAAGACGTCTCAAAGGTGAGAAGACAAAGTGTTCCATGTGAAGAGTGTGAAGAGAAGTGTTCCATGTGAAGAGTGTGAAGAGTAAAGGGACCTGTTAAATGAACTATGTTCAATGTGAAGAATCTGAAGAGTAAAGGATCCTGTTATAAATGAACATGTGCTGTGTGAAAGAAAACAAAGGGACATGTTCAATGGACAATGTTTGTGCTGTGTGAAAAGCAAACAAATGGACATTTGAGTGTCTGCTGTAGGATCAGCAGTGTCGGCCCAACAGTAGGTTGGAAAGACTTCTTAGGTAGGTTCCAGCTGTGAGAAGGTAGCCGCCCACAGAGGCAAGGATTTATTTTGTGTTTTATTTTATTTTGGATGTTTTGCTGCATACAGCCTGGTGAAGAAAACACCATTTAATAAACCACACTGTTTGTTTGCAAGCACTTGTCGGCTATCTCTCTGTGAAAACGCACCCCCAAAGGGGTCATCCACGCCTACCACCGAGCTAATCCCTCACAATATATATATATATATATATATATATATATATATACACACACACACACACACACATATATATATATATATATATATATATATATATATATATATATATATATATATACGCACACACACACATATATATATATATATATATATATATATATATATATATATATATATATATATATACCCCTATACAGAAGTTAAAAAAAAACGCCCAAAAAATGCCTGAAACAAAAACGCCCAGGTGTGAAAGGAGGGTAACACCGTCCCTGCGCTACTGAATTTCTAATAAAAATAATCAGTTTTTTTCTGGTTCTGGACATGCTACAGAGATGAAACTTCACAGGTACACTTTTTAGACCCCCCAGACAATATTTTCAATATTTTTTTTCAATATTTGGCTCTTTATCAAAAACGACAATTTTTAAGAACTTTTTTTTGCCTGATTCATAGCCCTTGGGCATGACCCAGAACCCTAGGCACTTTTAGGGGCATTTATTGGGTTTTAGGGGCTTCAAAATTGTGTTTTTTGATTCCAGAATTTCGGGTCCCATTGATTTCAATGGGGTTCTGGAATCCAAACGGAACGTTCGGGAAGTTCGGGTGTTCTGGTCGAAACAAAATTTTCAAAAGTTCGATTAACCCTAGTTTTAACCTCTTGCCAACCACAAAATGCATATGTGCAGCCTTAATGTCCAGCTGGGGCACATATGCATCCACGGTGGCATGAGGTTTGGGGCACAGACTTTGTGTGCTTAGAGTTCACTCACCATGCACTCCCAGCAGGGTGAGCTCCTGATCATGTGACCACTGTGAGAGCCAGTCACAATGGTCACTTGAAACAGAAGTCACGCTGCCTTCTGGGCAATAAATACCACCTAAACGGCTGCTGGTAGGCAGCATTAAAGGGGTAATGAAGTTAGAGCCTACCTTGTCTGTGGAAAAGCTTATTTAATTGAAAATGTTAATTATATGTGTGTCTGTGAGACTGCCACCCATGGTACAATAATTAGGAGTATTTTGTGGGTACAAGGACTGTGGCATATGTATGCAGAGTATACAGCAACTAGGCTTATTTCCTGTTTAGTGATCTATTCCACTTCCACTGTTAGGTGCAACCTGACCACTGTTTGCAGGCATAACTTGTTTTTCTCCTACGGTCCCCCAGGTCTTTCATAATCCTAGTCATTTTTACATTTTGTCAGGCTGTTTTGACTTTTTAATTGTAAAATCAGGCAGTTTACTTTAATTCTGGTCATTGTTAACCATTTTTCTAGAATTGTATATTTTTTCCACTGAGGATTAGTGGGCGGCCGATCGGTCAGGTGACTGCTGTGTTCCAATCTGTCATTAGATATTTCGGGATACAGAGCCCAGCCCAAGGGAACAGCGATCACATGGTACTGTTTATAGTGCTTATCTCTCCACTTCCAATTACAACAGGGGAAGGAGAGAGATCAGTACTTATGAATTGGCACAAAATAAATAGATCAGCAGCTGCAGATTTATTCATTCTGTTGTAGTGACACAGGGATTTTTTCTATTATCTCCAATGTTGTCCATAGTGACCTGTGTATTAACCCCTTACCTCTCTTATCCTTCGCATTTAAACATTAACCGCTTCATCTACATCCTGCCACTGTAAGAGACCAGTACATTAACCCCTTCTATTACTGCTTCATCTGCGTATGACCTGTTTGTTGTTGTATCTAGTGCACCATTCTCAAGCTCCATGTTTAACTCCTTCAGTACCCACCGGTTTCTTCATTTCTAAATAAAATGTGGCAAAACAAATAAATCCCCTAGGGGTGTTTATTTTCAAGAAAATTGTAATTTCTGGGCTTTTCTTACTATTATAGCTTTTTTATTTTACCAGAAAGTATGGGAAAAAGTTCTCTTTTTCAAACTGTTTAGCATTTTTTCCTTTCTATAGTAAAAAAAAAAAAAAAAAACCCAGTGGCTTTTAAATACCACAAAAGTAAAACTTTTGTCTAAAAAAAAAAAAGTTATAAAACTAACTTGGGTATAGTGTTGCATAAATTGTAATTGTCAGTCACACAGCAGTGGAAAATTAAAAATTGTCTGGTGATAAAGGAGTATTGTAGGCTGACACTTAAGTGGTTAATGTCTACATAGTATTTTTTATTGTTTAGATATTGATTGTCTTTGTTTATAATATAATTGTTTGTCATATTTTAGGTTGTCAATAAAATATGCTCCCTATTAGTATATTTTTCATGTTTTGCCAGTAAAAAAGTGCTGACAACCCTGGCTTACTATGGTATAGGCCCTATATTACATGCATACTTACATACACTAGGGTTCATTTAGATAGGAACCAATTAACCTAGCAACATGTCTTTGAAGTGTGGGAGGAAACTCATGTGAGCACAGAGAGAACAATTCAATTTCATGCAGGTAGTGTCATGACAGGGACTTTAACATTTTAATAAAACGTTAAATAAAATAAGTTGAAAGTGACTTGTTTGGTAAATTAGCCTTATTTTCTTTCCACAGTCCACAATAGACATTTAGCGCTTTCATCCAAAGTTTGTACTTTGCTGAAGATAATAAAAGCAGTCATATGAGAACTATATGTATAATTTAAGTTGTTACATATACCTTTATATGTGCTAATAAGGTAAAATTTGCTGGTGCACTATATATGTGTCAACCTTCAAAGTCATATACAGGATGATTTGCACTAGAGAAACCAAATTTAAGGCTGATATTATAATTTAGAGAACAGTCATCCTGAGAGAGTCAAATCATTCAAGCCATGAGTAGTGCTTTGTAATTTGCAAGGATTGCTCCTATAATATTTATGTAATTGAAGAGTATGGAAGGCAGACACTAGTGTTGTCACTTTTCTGGGTCTGGGGGTGTCAATGGGTGGACAATAAAAATAAGGACTGATATTATTTCCCCTAACAGTAGCTAGACATATTTAACAGGGAGTAATCGAAAGCTGGCAATACACTGTAAGTGTAGCACCCCCACAATTGCTAGTGTAGCTGAATTTAGTTTGGTTCCCCTGTAGGCAAAGGAGTGTGTGTTAATTGTGTTTAGGAGACTGGGCACTGCTTCACAAATTGTGGTTCTGTTACCTCCCCCTGTCTTCTGGAACTTGCTGGATGTTTCAAGAACACAGTGGGCAGAGGGACAGAGGCTACAGCCTGATTATTCATGGAGCTTCCACCAATCCCTGGTAAGATGGTCCAAAAAGATGGGGCTGCAGCTAATAAATATTCTGAAGCCTGGCAGTCTGGGTGCAGAGTCTAGGGTCCAGCCCTTTGGAAGTGACCCCTGTGCTGGGGGAGAAAGAGCAGAGGAGAAACAGAGGAGAGTGAGAGAGGAAGGAAGCTCTAGGACATCAGTCAGCTACAGTCTCAGCTAGGCCTAGTTGCAAACTTTAAGCCAAGCCAGAAGCAGCCTGTTCAGCAAAATGCCAGCTCAGCAGCCTTATGGATTCTAACAGTCACTTACAAGGACTAAGTGAGTACAAACTAGCAATCACGCCTAAAAAAGAAGAGGAAAGTGAAGTGCAATGCATCATGTGTCTGGGATCAGGAGTAGTTTAAGTGCAGTGCAATACAGCCAGGAGTACCCTAAAAATTCCAACTTTGGGACCAGATCAGCTGAGTGCTGTGCAATACAATCAGGAGCTGTGTTATCAACATTACTTTTTGGGTTTTTAATTCCCTGTTTCAGCTGTACTATTATTACCATTGTTATGCAGCACAAGTTCAGTTTGGATTATAGCAGTCAGAGACTTTAGCAGGTCCTCAACCATTTGGAGTTTGTAATTTCTTCAGTTCTGGGCATCCCATGTACCATCAAATCCCATCCATGTTCTATGTTCCCAAAATAAACACTAAAAATCAAAACCCCTAGACTAGAAACATTGGAGACAGTGAGGAAAATTCATTTTAGCTGGCTGTGGGTGCTGTGAGGGAGAAATAGGCCCGAAGTCCAGCACCTCCTTCTGGGGTAGCGCTACATAGGACTTCCCCTCTTCCATGCCAAACAGCATGGATGGAGGAATCTCTCCGGCTGGCTTTGGTATTTTCACAGCTGGCACCCACTGCTGTCAGAATACCCAAACAGTGATTGCTTATGATTGGATGCAGACACTATTTGGCTAACAGTTTTCCAACCAGCTCCTTCAATTTTGAGATCAAAGTATTTCAGGTTGGAGAGTGCCGACAGGGCCACCTATGGCTCGAATGTAAGCCCATTCATCAGGAACCAGCTGAAATTCACTCCATATATGGCCAGCTTAAGACACGAGATCATCTGCTGACCCAGCAAAAAACTTTTATCTCTTTTCTACGGGTAATTTAAATTTGTGTTAGCATCTTTATTTACCATCAGGATTTCACAGATAAGTTCACTAACTAGTTCCCTAATTGTTATTTTCCCCCACCATGTTTTTGCTAATCCTTGCTGTCAGATGACTATAAAAAAGAAAAAAAAAGAGACTTTGGTGGAGCGACTAATATTGTCTCCTTGTTTCTAAGCTGGACATAAAGGATAAGTAAGCTGTTTTTTGTTGTGTCTTATCTTCTTTAAGAGGCAGCATGGAAGACATTTATCCAGACAAAACAAGACCCATGAGAGACAAATAAGGATTTTAACATGGCTCCTTCTTCTGCCCCATCAGTTCCTAATTCTAAAATCTACTTCACAAATAGTGTCCTTTATTTGGCATACTTCAAGTAGTAAATGTTCTCTTTAAATATAGTTTAAAGCTTCTTTTGGCTAGATTAACCCTGTTGTGTGAAGTGATGAAGCTGGATTACCCCTGAGAAACTCACTATTGTTCCTCATCATTACATTTATCCTTGTGTCCTCCATTATCTGTTCATTTCAGAGGACAAAATGGAACAAAATCTAATCCTTGATTAGCATTTGCACTAGTGGTAGGGGACCTATTTTGCCATCATTGAGAGTTGATTCAGAAGTTAAAACAAACAAGCTGTCTGGATAAATAATTTTCTAGACATTTGAGCGAAAGCGCAAATAGCAAAGTGTCTGCAGTCATCTAAGTAAAAGCGGTATGACATCACTGAAATGAGTCAACAGCCTGTCAGTGCTCTGTTTCCTACGGACTTCATCATCTTGTCCATGCATTTCACCTCTGCAACAATTTTATGAAAACAGACTTATTCTGAGTTATTACTCATTTTTCCAATAATTACACAGCCACGCATTTTTTCCCAAGATCTAAATGAGTAGGGAACATTTGAAAACAACAGAAAAGTGACAAGTTGAATTTAGAAGATTAGCAGGGAAAAATGTCTATATTTTAAATTGCCGGGCCTTCCCAACCTTCTTATCTTGCATTGTATTTTAATTGAACTGTCGCTCCTTATTTTGCAAAGCGCTGCACAAACTGTTGCCAATATATAGTATAAAATTTTGTATAATAATAATATAATAATATCAGTAAAAATAATAAAATATTTAGCTGTGGAACAACTCATTTTCTACTCCTTTTTTCTCCTTTGAACTTTATGAAAAAAAATTAGGTAGAACATACAAACGTAGCCAAACAGGAAATGGAATTTGTGTATAATTACAGTTCTGTGTCTTTCATTCAGCATATTCTTAAACCCAGTATATTTTCTCTGGCCAGACGTATTGTTTTAGTGCAGTCTTAGTTGCATCCAAGTTGAATACCCTCCCTGAAGATAGATTGTCGATTGCAAACATTGAATCTGTTCTTATCAAGGGGAAGGGCTTCCAGAAATATGAATACAACATGAAAAGCCTATTACACAATTGTAGGATAAAATGGAAAATGAATATGAAAAGATTAAGGAAAGGGAGGGACAGACTAACACATGAAAATAGGAACCATTAATGAATAATCTAAAATACATACACAAGGAAATCAGTAAACAATGGATATGGAAGAGAAATGACTATGACTGAAATGAGAACCGAATCAGTATACACCAAGTTAACCATTTCATGGCGTTAACAATCAATCTAACTCTGAATATGTTTATTTCAACTTTAAATAAAACAGTTGGCTGGGCTATTTTTTGCATATTTTGTACAAATAGATAGCAACAACTTACTCCTATTCTCACTGGAAACACTTGCTCACTTCACCTCATGTGGAAATAAGTCTCTGACCATTTCCACCCTGGCCTGGCAACCCTGGCTGGGAGCAGACAATTGCTCGACAGGAGGTATTCCCTTGTCAGCACTGTCTGTGTTGATGGGAGAATCGTGCAAATTTTTTTTCTGTGGTTGCAGTAAAGAAATTCACACCATCTAAGGACTGCCTAACTTTTCTCTATCTTTAACTCCAGTCCCCCCACAGTCCAGCTTATTCACAGCCCATGATTTTGTCACTTATTTAAAAAAACAAAATAGATGCAGTTATTGATGGGACTGCCACTGCTCAGTTATATCCCTTAATTACCAAACCATCTCTATCATCACATTAAACTATTTCTTCTTTTGACCCCATCACTACAGAGGGGATTGCTAAATGTTCACCTCATTGCTCATTGATGTATTCCTCATTGATGTACACCTCACTGCCTGCCCTCTGGACTCTATTCCCTCAGTATTCATGTCACTATCTTGCTCTATCCCATGTGCTCTTATTCACATCTTCAAACTCTCCATCTGTACTGGCATCTTTTCCTCCCCTCCAAATCATTTTCTGGTCACCCCTATATTTAAAAATCCCTCTGTGCTCTCAACCACTCTGAACAACCTCCACTTTCTTCCAAACTCCTAGAATTCCTAGAACCCTACACCCATCTGAGCTGCTATCTCACTGATAACAACCTTTCTAACCCCTTGCAGTCTTACGCACAACATTGCACAAAAACTGCCCTTTTAAGACCAATGGCACTATCCATACTCTTAGATCTTTCTGTTTCCATTTATGCAGCTAACCACCGACTCATCCTCAAAAAAGCTCTACTCCCTTGACTTCCAAGACTGCTTTTTCCTGATTCTCTTAGTACCAGTCTAAGAGCTCCTAATGTGTGAGCTACTACCTCCTCCTCTCCTTTTCCTCTTTTTGTAGGGGTTTTATAAGGCTATGTCCTTAGACTCCTTTTATTTTCTTTCTACACCTATTCCCTTGGTCAGTTGATAACCTCACATTGCTTCCAATACCATATTTGTGCTGAAGACACTCAAATCTATCTCTTTACTACTTAGCTCACTTCCTCAGTCTCCTTGTGCATCACTAATCTAAGCACCGAGACTTTAATGTGAGTTTATAAAAAGTAGTGAGGACAAAAACAGAGAGCTCATTGATTAGGCTGCTCAGAACAGGGAGGGATGCCCTCATGTGGGTACCCAGTAGGCTACTAAAAACATGCACCAGTGGACGAAGCACCAGACCAAAGAAAATATATACTCTAACTTATTTATTGGTTTACACTAAAAAATAGCCAACACTTTTGGGTGTCAGAAAAACCTCCCCTTCATTAGGGCTTCCGTTAATAGAAACTTCTTATCACAGAGATATTTCTGGCCAGTAACTCTCCTGATCCAGCAATTAGCTTCACTACATATATTCACACAGGAAAGCCCTATTATTATTACTATGGATGTCAAACCACTTCCTAAAAACCTGTTTCCCAAGGCTTTTCCATTGAGAATATGAGCAAATCTCTCCTTCTTCTTTTCCTTCTCTTCTTCCTTCCACCCATACCAAGGTGCTAGTGGTAATCCTGGACTCTGGCCTCTTTTCAGCCCCACATCGATTCACTGTCAAAATCTTGCCTATCCTGCCTCTAGCTAGCAACTGAATTTTACTTATTAGATAAACTTATACCAACACAGTTACTACCTTTCATATCACTTTCTTATCCGTTTAGATTGTAAGCTCTCACCCTTGCCCTCTTGGGTTGAACTGTTTTTTAACTGTATGGTCTCCTCTTATTTTGTAAAGTTCTGAGAAAACAGTTGGCACTACAATATTCCTGTATATTAATATTAATATTTATAGTTATCTGATGTTCAGTTAGTTGCTACGGACATAACATTATTTTTTAATGATGGCCATACAGATCCAATCCCTGGGCGTCCTACACAGAGCAAATTAACAAATGGCTCACTATTGTGAAAAATAATACATGTGCTAATAGTAGGTGGTTAATACTTTTAATGATACAATTCAGTATATAATTTTCTTTCACGTGCCTTTTTTTAAATCTATTTCTCAGCAATTAAATGCAGATCAAGCTGTGCAGAAAAAAAATGACTGTTACAGGGATCAGGGCAAACCAACAATTTCTGCAGTGCTTTTAATAGTTAACTTTTATTTAAATGGGTAAAATCTTTTTTCCAAAAAAAAAAAAAAAAAAAAACAGTTGCTGTAACTGAATAAAAACTGTTAGCTGGAGTTGGGCTTACATTTTTTCATCACTTTCAGTTTAAAACTACCCTGTCCAGAGGGTGACAACACTGCAGAACCATAGCAAAGGTAGTTTAAAATTAGTGGATCACAACCAATAAAAGTATGTTACGGTGGGTTCCCCTGGTATTTAATAAATGCTGTGTTATTATTATTGACTGATTGTATCATATACTGTATATTATTTTTTATTGTAAGCAATACACACAATACTATTTACAAATTATGTGACCAATTGGAGTATCAGTTGGGACAACTAGACAAGAGATAACAGGGAGGTTTGGTCACTGAAGTATTTACAGCTCGCTGGACACATCTGAATATTATTCTGTAAAATGGGTGAAGACACCCCAATGCATGCAATGCTGGTGCCAAATCAGGGAAAAGTTTATGATGTAACACATATGTCTAAGCATTTATTAAAATTTAGCTGATCTTAGGTAGAATTAATTTGAGAAATGTGTGATTAGACAATTACCTATAATTGTAAATACAGTCAAAAAATATGGTAAAAAAAGAAGCCTGCCCTTGTGTAGCAAGGCTTAGCACTGCTACTGACAGACAGAAATATCATTCTCTGATGCAAGCTTTTTACACAGCTCATTCAATAATAGTTAGCATCCCTGTTTTTGGGGTGAGGAGAAAACTACTTTCACATTGATTTGCAGCAAATACGCGGTAAAAATGCATATGCGTTTTTGCCTCAATTTCACTGCGTTTGCGGTGCATTTTTCACAGGACATGTGACTCAAAAAACTGCATAAAAATGCAACACAGGTGTGTTTTTGATGCGTTTTTGCCACGTTTTTAATGCATGTCAATGGGGAGGTGCGTTTTTGGTCTGTTTTTTTTAAACAGACCAAGTATGCACCAAAAATTTGGCAAGCAGAATGTTTTACATGGCAACAGGCCAGTGTGAAGACATACATTATCTCAAAAAAGTGAGTACACCCCTCACATTTTTGTAAATATTTTATTATATCTTTTCATGTGACACTTTGCTACAATGTAAAGTAGTGAGTGTACAGCTTGTATAACAGTGTAAATTTGCTGTCCCCTCAAACTAACTCAACACACAGCTATTCATGTCTAAACCGCTGGCAACAAAAGTCAGTACACCCCTAAGTGACAATGTCCAAATTGGGCCCAATTAGCCATTTTCCCTCCCCAGTATCATGTGACTCGTTAATTTTAACAAGGTCTCAGGTGTGAATGGGGAGCATGTGTGGTAAATTTGGTATTATCGCTCTCACTCTCCTATACTGGTCACTGGAAGTTCAGCATGGCACCTCATGGCAAAGAACTCTCTGAGCATCTGAGAAAAAATAATTGTTGCTCTACATAAAGATGGCCTAGGCTATAAGAAGATTGCCAAGACCCTGAAACTGAGCTGCAGCACGCTGGCCAAGACCATACAGCAGTTTAACAGCACAAGTTCCACTCAGAACAGGTCTCGCCATGGTCCACTAAAGCGGTTCAGTGCACATACTCAGCGTCATATCCAGAGGTTGTCTTTGATAAATAGACATATGAGTGCTGCCAGCATTGCTGCAGAGGTTGAAGGGGTGGTGGGGGGTCAGCCTGTTATTACTCAGACCATACACCACACACTGCATCAAATTGGTCTGCATGGCTGTCGTCCCAGAAGGAAGCCTCTACTAAAGGTGATGCACAAGAAAGCCCGCAAACAGTTTGCTGAAGACAAGCAGACTAAGGACATGGATTACTGGAACCATGTCCTGTGGTCTGATGAGACCAAGATGAACTTATTTGGTTAATATGGTGTCAAGCATGTGGCAGCAACCAGGTGAGGAGTACAAAGACAAGTGTGTCTTGCCTACAGTCAAGCATGGTGTTGGGAGTGTCATGGTCTGGGGCTGCATGAGTGCTGCCAGCACTGGGGAGCTACAGTTCATTGAGGGAACCATGAATGTCATCATGTACTGTGACATACTAAAGCAGAGCATGATTCCCTCCCTTCACAGACTGGGCCACAGGGCAGCATCCCAACATGATAACGACCCCAAACACACCTAAAGGTGGTGGACTGGTCAAGCATGTCTCCAGACCTAAACTCTATTGAGCATCTGTGAGGCATCCTCAAACTGAAGGTGGAGGAACGCAAGGTCTCTAATATCCACCAGCTCCGTGATGTCATCATGGAGGAGTGGAAGAGGACTCCAGTGGCAACCTGTGAAGCTCTGGTGAATTCCATGCCCAATAATGTTAAGGCACTGCTGGAAAATAATGGTGGCCACACAAAATATTGACACTTTGGGCCCAATTTGGATATTGTCACTTAGAGGTGTACTCACCTTTGTTGCCAGCGGTTTAGACATCAATGGCTGTGTGTGTTGAGCTCACTATTGTGAAAAATAATACATGTGCTAATAGTAGGTGGTTAATATTTTAATGATAAAATTCAGTATATAATTTTCTTTCACGTGCCTTTTTTTAAAATCTCTTTCTCAGCAATTACATGCAGATCAAGCTGTGCAGAAAAAAATGACTGTTACAGGGATCAGGGCAAAAACCAACAATTTCTACAGTGCTTTTAATAGTTAACTTTTATTTAAATGGGTAAAATCTTTTTTCCAAAAAAAAAATAACAGTTGGTGTAACTGAATAAAAACTGTTAGCTGGAGTTGGGCTTACATTTTTTAATCACTTATTTCAGTCTAAAACTACCCTGTCCAGAGGGTGACAACACTGTAGTGATTTCACTGCAGAACCATAGCAAAGGTAGTTTAAAACTAGTGGATCACAACCAATAAAAGTATGTTACGGTGGGTTCCCCTGGTAATCAATAAATGATGTGTTATTATTGACTGATTGTATCAAATACTGTATATTATTTTTTATTGTAAGCAGTACACACAATACTATTTACAAATGATGTGACCAATTGGAGTATCAATTGGGTCAACTAGACAAGAGATAACAGGGAGGTTTGTACAAAGACAAGTGTGTCTTGCCTACAGTCAAGCATGGTGTTGGGAGTGTCGTGGTCTGGGGCTGCATGAGTGCTGCCAGCACTGGGGAGCTACAGTTCATTGAGGGAACCATGAATGTCATCATGTACTGTGACATACTGAAGCAGAGCATAATTCCCTCCCTTCACAGACTGGCCCACAGGGCAGCATTCCAACATGATAACGACCCCAAACACACCTAAAGGTGGTGGACTGGTCAAGCATGTCTCCAGACCTAAATTCTATTGAGCATCTGTGGGGCATCCTCAAACTGAAGGTGGAGGAACGCAAGGTCTCTAATATCCACCAGCTCCGTGATGTCATCGTGGAGGAGTGGAAGAGGACTCCAGTGGCAACCTTTGAAGCTCTGGTGAATTCCATGCCCAATAATGTTAAGGCACTGCTGGAAAATAAAGGTGGCCACACAAAATATTGACACTTTGGGCCCAATTTGGATATTGTCACTTAGAGGTGTACTCACCTTTGTTGCCAGCGGTTTAGACATTAATGGCTGTGTGTTGAGTTAGTTTGAGGGGACAGCAAATTTACACTGTTATACAAGCTGTACACTCACTACTTTACATTGTAGCAAAGTGTCATTTCTTCAGTGTTGTCACATGATAAGATATAAAAAAATATTTACAAAAATGTGAGGGGTGTACTCACTTTTGTGAGATACTGTATGTCTTCACACTGGCCCGTTGCCATGTAAAAAATTATACTTGCCAAATTTTTGGTGCATACTTGGTCAGTTTAATAAAAACGCACCAAAAACGCACCTCCCATTGACATGCATTAAAAACGTGGCAAAACGCATTAAAAACACACCTGTGTTGCATTTGTTATGCAGTTTTTCAGTCACATGTCCTGTGAAAAATGCGCTGCAAACGCGGTGAAATCGAGGCAAAAATGCCTATGCATTTGGGGTGTACTCACTTTTAAAGGATTTTTTTTTTTTTAGTCTTTGCTGTGCTTTTGTTTTCCGAAGCAAAAGTGCTTCAAAAACTGTTCAGTGTGAAACAGCCCTAGAATATATATAAAGCCAATTTTTTTTTTTTTTTTTTTTTATTTGAATAGCATAGAGGAGGGTTAAATCCAGGGTCAGATTTTTTTCTGCCATCTATCTGCCTATAGTTGAGATTCCCCTTCATTTCCCACCAAACAGCGATTGTAAGGAAATGTCTCCTAAGGGAGGGAAATGTCCTGTTAGACAGTTGTCAGTGGAACAAAACTGTTCACTTTAGAAAATGTTCCCTGTTCCTGTTCTATTGACAACATTTTCAATTTTGCCACACTTTCTGTCTCAGTGATAGTGGTCACCTGAACAAATAAAGGGAGTACATTTCCCTAAAAGGAACACAAACAGCGATAAAAAACCTGACAGGGGTTTTAACTCTTAACCTCTCTATCCAACACTAAAAGAAAAGTTGTTGCCCTAGAGTCCATAACAAATAGGATTGAGTCACCATTCAGGGAATTACCCCTTTAACCTTGACTCCCTGGCTTTCTTTTATTAAATAAAACAGTATTGCACCAGGAGCCTGTGCGTTCTGTCTCTCCTTATGGTTCATTATGAGACTGTGAAGAGGGGTGTGTGTCTATTTGATCCCCTCAGGTCTCAGATTACACTCACCTCTCCTCTTTCTACAATGTGTGACACCATATCCCCGCCCCCTGCCTTCTTAAGCTCAGAAATGCTGTGTAAACTGTGCATTTTCATTGACTGTAGAGGAGAGAGGCTGCAGATAAACAGGGATAATGTATGTAAGAGGATTTGGTTCATCTCTGTTTGTCACCTGAGGCCAGTCACTTCAATGGGTATACGTAAGTCTCCTTCTCAGTGACAGCATGTTTCTTTTTTTTCCCCAAAAAATTGTAGCATCTTGGGCTGTCTACTTGCAGAAAAATATAAATTCTGGGATTTTCATGCTATTCTGGTAATTTTATTTTATTGAAAAGGAAAGAAAATCTTTTTTATATTTTTATTTTTGGCCTTTTATCTTTTAATAGTAAAAAAGTCAAAGCTTAGTTGTTATTCAATACCAGCAAAATAAAGTTTAATTGGCCTAAAAATGATATAAAAACAATGTACCATATTGCATGATGGAGTAATTGTCAACTATCACAGAGCTTAAAACTAGTATAGTAATGAAGGGGTATGACAGGCTGGTACTCAAGAGTTTAATCAACTGCAGATTTTTTTAACAAGGGTGAAAAGCTCTGAAAGCAATAATACCTTTTATCAAATTTGCTATGACTTGCTTATTAGTTGGGTCTCTCTTTCCATTGAGAACATCAACATGATATGGGTGCGGGAATCACTAACCCATAGTACATCAGAGCCTTATGATAGAGCCAGGATCAAAAACAACTTCAGGAATCATTTACACAAGTCAACAACAATGATGTGCATGGGAATATAGCTTGTTAAGGGATTTAAACCTGAAGTACTTTCCAGGATGTAGTTTTCCTTTAAGATTAAGTAGCTGAATAAACAACAAATTGATTGAAGCGGACAGAATTCCTAACTATGCGTTGGAGTACCAGAGAGGAAATGATAGACAACTCCTTGATTTTTTTCCAACCTGCGCATACCATTAAAAGAACACCTGGCTGATATACTCATGTTTGTCCTCATAGCTACGTTGAGAACAGCACAATGTTTGATACCTACATGACAGCCTTAAATGATCCTTTCAGAGCGGAACATTCTTTACAGAAAATGGAGAAAAAAAAAGAAGTAGCAGATACAAAGTAGACATGTCTTTGTACCATTTAGATGAATACATTGTACAAATAAATCATGATGATAAATATTTTAACATTATGCACTCCCAAAAGTGTCAGTAAGATAATTTTTCTTTAGGAAAGACTCCTACTCAATGAATGTTAAAGGCAGACATGTCTGTTTATCTGACCTCCGTCAGCTGTATGGTGGAAAAAAATGCTTTTGTGAGGTTGGCTTAAACACCATATTCCCAGTGTAATGCTAGAGTATTAACAGGAAATAATTTAATGCATAACTTTAAAGGATGACTGATAGCATTTATTCCCTGTTTTGGAATTGTAAAAAATGAATAAGAAAAACCATAAATAATTTATTCTTTTTTTATCTTGTTATATTTCCCAAGATTGCAATTTAGAGAGTCATTAATTCTGGTAATGAAATATCTTAAGTATATTTTTCTTAAGTAGTAATGAGCAAAATGTTTTAGCATACAATAAAAAAATACAGCTGTGTTAAGAAACCGTTGAGGGCTGTGTTTTTCAATGAAATGTATTGATTTGAAATTCAAAATGAAAGTCAATGCACAAAAATGCAGCATGCAGGACTTTTTTGGAATATTGTGTAGTTGTATTGGCACAAGGCTAGGTTCACATTTGTGTACTGCAGAAATGCATGCAAAACCAGGTGCGCTCTCACGATGCACAATAAATGTGCATCCCTTCTGCAGTCGTGTAGTGGTGCCAATAATTGTTATTGGCACCCTAATGCATCTTGCTTTCATAAACCAAAATGCTTTATAACAAAGTACCAGGTACTACTTTTGTGTTATTATCACATGTAGGGCAGCCCATCAAAAAAAAAAAAAATAGGCCACCCTACATATGACACATGAAATTGTGTTGAAAGCACGCACTGTCTCACCTGCATAGCTATGAACAGAACCTAAATAGCTCCTATTAAAGCCATTGTATTTTCTGTCATCCAAACATTGTTTTTTTGCTAGAAAGTTTAACAAAGCACTTGACAATGCATCCAGTCTGATTAAAAGCTGAAATATTTGGCAGGTACCCGCTGAGTTTGATTTCAGTTATGTGCCACCTTGGCAACTCTTCAATTGTTTTGTCCTACAGAAGTTCATTGGCACACAATTCTACACTTGTGATTCAATATGAAATGTATTGTTTGCCATGGAAAGTAATCGTTTCTGCTGTTTTTACTTAGGGTGGCAATATACTGCATAATAAGGCAATCAGTGTAACTCGTTTAATGATTACTTCCAAGGGAATGAGAAGATTCCAGGTTGTGCAAACTGAAATTCAATAATGTTACACAGCGTCCTTACAGAATCACTGCTTAACTTACCAAATAAACCTCTTGCAGGAAGTGCAGAATACCAACTTCAGCAGTTGTTACATTTTAGCTGCACCTTTGATATTAAGGGGTCCATCAGTACTAGTATATCCCATAATAGGGAACAGGGGCCCTATTATGGGATATACTGTGAGAGACATCCTATTATGGGATACATGGACTGAGAGTGGCACAAACCCCACAGTACAGACCCCCCCAGCACAAACCCCTCAAGCACAAACCCTGCACAAACAACTCAAGCACAAACCCCACAGTACAGGCCCTCTAGCATAAACCCCACAGTACAGGCCCCTAGCACAAACCCCACAGCACATGCCCCCTTCAATATAGTGACCAGTATAAATGCCCCCTTTCAATGTAGTGACCAACATACATGTCCCCAATGCAGTGACCAGTATACATGTCCCCAATGCAGAGCTATGCGTGCGTGCCTCCAGTGACCACCAGTATACATGTCCCCAATGCAGAGCTATGCGTGCGTGTCTCCAGTGCAGTGACCACCAGTGTACATGTCCCCAATGCAGAGCTATGCGTGCGTGCCTCCAGTGCAGTGACCACCAGTATACATGTCCCCAATGCAGAGCTATGCGTGCATGCCTCCAGTGCAGTGACCACCAGTATACATGTCCCCAATGCAGAGCTATGCGTGCGTGCCTCCAGTGCAGCCAGTGACCACCAGTATACATGTCCCCAATGCAGGGCTATGCGTGCGTGCCTCCAGTGACCACCAGTATACATGTCCCCAATGCAGAGCTATGCGTGCGTGCCTCCAGTGCAGCCAGTGACCACCAGTATACATGTCCCCAATGCAGAGCTATGCGTGCGTGCCTCCAGTGACCACCAGTATACATGTCCCCAATGCAGAGCTATGCGTGCGTGCCTCCAGTGCAGTGACCACCAGTATACATGTCCCCAATGCAGAGCTATGCGTGCGTGCCTCCAGTGCAGCCAGTGACCACCAGTATACATATCCCCAATGCAGAGCTATGTGTGCGTGCCTCCAGTGCAGTGACCACCAGTATACATGTCCCCAATGCAGAGCTATGCGTGCGTGCCTCCAGTGCAGCCAGTGACCACCAGTATACATGTCCCCAATGCAGAGCTATGCATGCATGCCCGACTGAGAGCAGTGCACTTACCTGTGAGTCACGGCGGCTTCTCCCTCTCCTCTTCTTCATTCGGCAGCGGGAAGGTGAGCGGCGCTTCTCCCTCTCGGCCTCTTCTGCGGCGGGTGGCGGGCGGCGGGAAGGTGACCGGCGCCGGCTTCTTCTCCGAACTGGGCTCCTCTTCGGCGGCGGGAACCTGACCGGGCGGTGATGGTGAGTGACTGATGCACGCACCGCCGGCACCTCCCCCATTGCGACGTCAGTGGCATCACAATCGGATGTCCTGGATGATGATTGGTCCAGGCTGGAGACTGGACCAATCACAGCCAGTATATCACAAAAGTGGGGGTGTCCTAGCGCAATGACCTGCGCCCAGGTTACGCCCCCAGAAGGCAGCCAATCGGCGCCTCTTCTGGGTCGTAAACCCCACCCCCCACCCCCCCCATAGCCACCACAGGCTGGCGAACACAATTTTTTTTTACTTTATTGTTCTTTTTGTAATTTTTTATTTTTTCCCTTTTTTTTAGGGGGGCGGCGCCCTGGCGCCCCCTATGCACAGGCCGCCACTGCTTCTGGGCATGCCCAGAAGCTGTGGAGGAATGCGACGCTGCACCGGAAGTGATGAGAGGGGCCGGTGAAGGCGCATTCTGGGAAAAGAAGACGCGGAAGAGGACGCAGAAGAGGATCGCGCTGGCTTCAGCTGCCCACAACAGAGATGGCAACGCTGGAGAAGAAATTTTAAAAGTGAGTATTTCTTCTTGCAGGTAAGTTTGAACCGGGACAGATCAGAGGCTAGCCATTGTGGAATGTGCTAGCCCTGACTGTCCCGGGGGTATGTTTATTGAAAAAAATGTTTTTGTGGCCGGAACTCCGCTTTAATGAACTTTCAGTTTTATTCTTCTTCAGGGATACAATCCCCACTTCTGCAACACAATAAATGACATATAATTCATGTATCATGCGTTATTTCACAAAGACAGTCACCCAACATACAACATAGCACTACTACTGAGTACATGTTCGTCCATTTTCATATGGTCCCATCAGAGTGTCTCATTGCATTTCACCCACATAGTCTGTGAAGGGGAGTCAAAGATGGCACTTCTAAGGGAGATTCCTGTACCTCTGTAGGACCGCGGGAAAACTGTATCATATTCCCATAAAGGGTTTAAACAGTGCCTTTATTGAACAAAAAAGAAAAAAGTAACAATAAGATACCAGTGAGGAGGGAAGTACAAATAATGTGAATGCCTCCCAAGAGAAAACATTCCTATTATACAAGGAAAAAGGGAGGTGGGGGGAATGAGGCAGCAGAACCAACCCTACAAAAACACTTACAATAGCAACAGTCCAAAAGTGGGGAGAACAGATAATGGAGCCCGCATCCGTCTTGAAAATTCCAATGTTGGATGGACAAGGGACCTCTCACTGTATTGTAATTAAAATATACAGATGGAGCCACAAAGCAGCCTCCATACAGCCTCTCAGCAAGAGAGGGAACAATCCACCTCCTCTCGCTGTGAGGCATGCAAGGAAATGGCACTGAGTGCGGGACTCGGCGTCCTCACATAGGGCGCATGCACGGCACAGCGCATCATTGGTCACGCCCCCTCAATCAGATGATGATCACTTGTCATCCCCACCTCCGGAACAGCGGAGACCATAGCACCCATAGACGGGAGGAGATGCAACAATTCATTCACATTGCAATCCCCCAAAGATGACCTCCCCCTGTAGGAGGGTTTTAGAAGGACTAATGGCCGCCGACACAAGGAATACACAGACACCATCGGGTGAAGGATTCTCCCAAAGGTTCCACATGTATCAGGGCCCCTGCATTAAAATACCCATGTACCTACGGGGTTAATTGTAGAATATATTACATTGCATTGCAACTATGTAATTTTAATGATGTTGCATATGTTATGTATTGTGATAAATGTTGTTTATATATTTTCATATATTGTTTCCTTGGGGTCACACTCATGCCCACTATGTCTGGGTGGATGTTGTCCTTTGCCACTCTTTATTTGACCTTCCTGTGCCTCTGTCCGGCACAAGTGGGCCTCTTTCAGGGGCCCTGATACATGTGGAGCCTTGGGAGAATCTTTCACCCAATGGTGTCTGTGTATTCCTTGTGTCGGCGGCCATTAGTCCTCCTAAAACCCTCCTACAGGGGGTGGGCGCCTTTGGGGGATTGCAGTGTGAACTAATTGTTGCACTGCCTCCAAACTATGGGTGCCGTGATCTCCGCTGTTCCGGAGGTGGGGATGACAAGTGATCATCATCTGATCGAGGGGCGCGACCGATGACGCGCTGTGCCGCGCATGCACCCTATGTGAGGACGCTGAAGCCCGCACTCGGCACCATTTCCTTGAATGCCTCACAGCGAGAGCAGGTGGATTGCTCCCTCTCTTGCTGAGAGGCTGTATGGAGGTTGCTTTGCGTCTCCATCTGTATATTTTAATTACTATACAGTGAGAGGTCCCTTGTCCATCCAACATTGGAATTTTCAAGACGGATGCGGGCTCCTTTATCTGTCCTCCCCACTTATGGACTATTGCTATTGTAAGTGTTTTTGGGGGGTTGGTTGTGCTGCCTCATCCCCCCCCCCCCTTTCCCTTTTTCCTTGTATAATAGGAATGTTTTCCCTTGGAGGCATTCAAAATATTTGTACTTCCCTCCTCACTGGTATCTTATTGTTACTTTTTGTTTTATTGTTCAATAAAGGTACCGTTTAAACCCGTTATGGGAATATGATAGAGTTTTCCTGCGGTCCTACAGAGGTGCAGGAATCTCCCTTAGAAGTGACATCTTTAACTCCCCTTCACAGACTATGTGGGTGAAATGCAATGAGACACTCCAATAGGAGCATATGAAAATGGACGACCATGTGCTCAGTAGTAGTGCTATGGTGTATGTGGGATGACTGTCTTTGTGAAAAAATGCATGATACATGAATTATATGACATTTATTGTATTGCAGAGGAAGGCATTGTATCCCTGAAGAAGAATAGAACTGAAAGTCCATTAATTATTCGAAACATGCTGGATATTCCCTGGGCATGAGGACCATTGTGCTCCTAACAACTGTTAAAATTCTACTAGGGTGCCTTTTTGCTCCTAGGGGTGATCAATTCAATGTATTGCTGTATATATGATTGTATTGCTTCTGTCTTTATATGATAATGTGGACACTATGCTGGTCCTGAATGTATCTGTTTTTTCTAAATAAATATGAATTATTTTACACTTTTGTCTAAATTGCCCTTAAAATCCCAACTTAGAGGAGAATTCTCTTTTTACATTTGCTCTTCAAGTTAATTCACAGTAGGACAAAAAAACGAAGAGATTTCCAGTCACAGTAGGAACTCATATGATTAATATCCATAGGAATGGTCAGGAAAAATTTGAAATCCGCCTGTGCATTCTTATTAGCGATGTTTCAGTGTTGACTTAAAAACTATTATCTGCTAACATCAGATGACTGTTTAATTTATTCTTTATCGGCTTGGCCAAATCAAGATTAAAATTAAATACACAATCAAAAACACAAGCTCCCACACAGTTAGCAAGTACCCCCATTTAACCCTTTGATCGCCCCTGATGTTAACCCCTTCCCTCCTAGTGTCATTAGTACAGTAACAGTGAATTTTTTCAGCACTGATCACTCCTAATTATTCCCAGGAAGAGTTAGTTCACAGTAAGAACTTATATAAGAAATATCCATAGGAATGGTCAGGAAAAATTTGAAATCCGCCTGTGCATTCTTATTAGCGATGTTTCAGTGTTGACTTAAAAACTATTATCTGCTAACATCAGATGACTGTTTAATTTATTCTTTATCAATTTGGCCAATCAAGATTAAGATCAAATACACAATCCTCAAACATTAACCATTAACATTAAGTCCAGCTGAAAATAAAAGCATCTGCAAATAATATCTTCTTAAAATGATTCAGGATTGGATGGGTGATGATTACCGGTGGGCTCTCTATAATATGGAATTTGCTTAAGAGGAAAACACAGGGTTTGTGGTTTGTTTCTTATGTTATGAGTCATACAATATCTATACCACCACTGGACAAACCACTCAAACTCTATGTGCATAAAATCAATTAATTTCTTTCTTATTGAGTCATCTGTATTCCTAAGTAACGCCCATTCCTTCTACGCATCTCTATAACCATTGTCTGTGTTTCCGATAAAACCTTAACAATTTAACAGTTAATATTCAGGATTTCAAAGACTGAAGGGCAGTGACCTCCCCGTCCTACATTGTGACAATGTAAGAATGGATCTGACACATTACTGCTCATACCTATTTCAGAATAGGTTGTGTGCATTGTGTAAATGACAGAGCTGCAAATTACTCAAACAGCAGTGAAATAAATGATAGTTACTTTTATTTATAAAAAGGGATTTATATAACATCTTGTATTAGTCAAATCATACATCATCCATGTAACCATTATAAATCAGTTCTATTCATTCATCGATTTTTACATTCACTTTCTTCTCTGTTGCTCTGTGTTTCTGAATTCTTATCTGCTCTTTGTTCAATGGATACAATGGAACACTGAAGGAAGGTTAAAGCAGGGTCTTATAAATAATGGAATGCCAAACAAAGGCACAAAGGATCTTGACTTTTCAAACCATACTCCAATCTAAGTATGTTAACATTATTGATTAGGCTTTGGTTAACTGCATTAAAATGTAACTGCCATCTATATTTATTTTTTCATGTCAAGGCAACAACGCATGATAGTAGAGTTTAGATCTCAGCATATGTATCCATAATTAAGTCATTTTAGAGAATGGTAAGATAATAGGTAACAATATGACTATTAAATTAAGTATCTTTGCAGTCACCAAAATATGAATAATTTCCGATACAAAAGAAAAGAAAATCACATCAATCCCGTTTTACCCTTATGCTGTAATATTTTAATAAAAAAGGTTTCTTCCTCTCAAAAAGTCTGATGTCAATTATTCACCAGCGCTGGTGATTGTAAAAAAAAAAAAGAAAAACAAAAAAAAAAAAAAAAGAAAAACAAAAAAACAAAAAAACAAATATGGGCTATTCTCCCAGGTTAAGGGTCCCTTCCAATAGAGTTACTGAGCGGAGTGAGGACTAAAACATGGTTGTAATCTAACAACTCCTAAATTCGAAACCCGCTGACTGTATCAACAGACAAGTTAGCCTCCTGGTTTTCATATTCATGGGTGCTTAACAAGCCCTGGGAAAAGTATGGTGGTCAGCCATACACACTGTCATGCAGATCAGATGACTCACTCCTTAAGGGTTTTCAAATGACCTTCCTGAAACATTGATTGCATTCTCCTTAGGCCCCTTCCACACAGGCGGACCGTTGAGATCCGCCTGTCCGTTTTTTTGGGCGGATCTGAACAGATGCCCCATGCATCTCTTTGGGGCATTGGATATCAACGAAGACATCTCCGCTGACATCCGATCCAATCCGATCCGTCAAATCTGGAAGGATGGAAATCCTATTTTCCATCTGTCCAGCAGATCGAATCAGATGGAATCGGATGAGAATGGACAGACGGTCCATTCCCATCCGATTCCCCCATAGAGAACAGCGGGACCTGACAGCTCTGTCTTTGCACACAGCATGGAGACACAGCTGCCATCCACCTGCTCAGCGGGGGACCGGCGGATCAATCCCCCGCTGAGATAAACGGAGTCCGCCGACTAAATGGAATGTATAAAAGGGGCCTTACTGTCTGATTTCTGATCTATTTTCCATCCCCTCCTCACTGTAAACTTCTACCTGTTTCTTCTTTTTTTCTTTTTTGTTCTGGAACAGAT
This sequence comes from Pelophylax lessonae, assembly GCF_965119305.1. Lineage (NCBI taxonomy): Eukaryota > Metazoa > Chordata > Amphibia > Anura > Ranidae > Pelophylax > Pelophylax lessonae. The sequence goes on along the minus strand of NC_138769.1, from coordinate 475,891,280 downwards.
GCAGGCTCTGACAGCCCCTCAATATCCCCAAATGGCCGATTTTGGCTTATTACGCCCACCTGGCCTTCAGAAAAAATGCCTTACCTCAACTAGATATGTGTATGTTTTTTTAGGTACAAATGACTAAGGTATCTGTTGTGAAGCCATTTTTAGACATCTACACTATATGCTTTAATGCTATATTATAACCACTTGCCGACTGCCTAACATACATTTACTGTGGAAGGTCAGCTCTACTGCACTAAATCATGTACTTGTCACTAGGGTACATTAGCACTAGGGTACACTGTCACTAGGGTACACTAGGGTACACTAGCTACTAGGTCACTAGCCACTAGGGTGCGCGCGGTCATGTGCTGATTGGACAGAGGGACCTGATGTCTGCTGGCACCCGCGATTGTTCCCGAGAGAGGCAGAACGGCAGTCTGCCTATGTAAACAAGGCAGCCCGCCGTTCTGACAGGGGAGAAGATAGAGATCTTGAGTTCCTGCTAAGCAGAAACATGGATCTCTGTCTCACCCCCCACACAGTTAGCAAGCACCCCTATTTAACCCTTTGATCACCCCTGATGTTAACCCCTTCCCTCCCAGTGTCATTAGTACAGTAACAGTGCATTTCTTCAGCACTGATCACTGTAATAATATCACTGGTTCCCAAAAAAGTGTCAAAAGTGTCAGTTAAGTGTTCGATTCGTCCACCACAATGTTGCAGTTCCACTAAAAATCGCTGATCGCTGCCATTACTAGTAAAAAAAATAAAAACAATAAAAATGCCATAAAAAATCCCATAGTTTGTAGACGCGATAACTTTTGCGCAAAACAATTATTGTACGCTTATTGGGATTTTTTTTAACCAAAAATATGTAGCAGAATACATATTGGCCTAAACTGATGAAGAAATTTGTTTTTTCACATTTATTTATTGGATGTGTTTCATAGCAAAAAGTAAAAAATATTGTTTTTATTTTTTAAATTGTCGCTCTTTTTTTTTTTTGTCAATAGTGCAAAAAAAAAAAACACAGAGGCGATCAAATACCACCAAAAGAAAGCTCTATTTGTGGTTAAAAAAAGGACATACATTTTATTTGGGGAAAGCGTCGCATGACTGCGCAATTGTCAGTTATAAATAACGCAGTGCCGTATCGGAAAAAATGGCCAGGTCATTAAGGGACTGAAGTGGTTAATTAACCATTTCTGGAATGGAAGGATTTCCCCCCTTAATGACCAGGCCATTTTTTGCGATTCGCTACTGCGGTATACTAACGGAAAATTGTGCAGTCGTGCGACACTGTACCAAAAAAAAAAAATAAATATTTGTGAAAAAAAAAAAATTATGTCCTTTTTTCCCACAAATAGAACTTTCTTTTGTGATATTTGATCACCTGTGAATTTAAAAATCAAAAATGTCCATCCTTTTAGGCCAATTTGTATTCTGCTACATATTTTTGGTAAACCAAATAGCAATAAGCATATTTTGATTGGTTCTACAAACTAGGGGAAAGACTTATGTCACTTTTATTTATTTTTATTTTTTTTACTAGTAATGGCGCAGATCTGCGATTTTTAGCGGGACTGCAAAATTGTAGCAGACAGATCGGACCCCTAACTGAAAAATGTTAACACTTTTGGGGGGACCAGTGACATTACTACAGTAATCAGTGCTAAAAATATCCACTGTTACTGTAATAATGACACTGGCAGGGAAGGGGATAACCTAGGGGTGATCAAAAGGTTAATTGTGAGCCTAGGGGAGTGTTTTCTACTTGTGGGGGGAGAGACTTGTGAAATGATCATAGAGACCTGTGATCCTATATAGAAGGATCAGAGGTGCCCTGTGATGATTTCAGAGAGAACAACGGTCAACTGTGTTTACAGCAGCTGACTGTCCTTCTTTCTCAGCGGGGAGCGATCGCGGGTGCCCGGCAGCAAATGCGGCCGCCGGTCCTGTGGATCGGCATCCCCACTGCCTAGTGAGGGGCAGGAGTGCACGTAGGCCCCCCAGCACCACTCTCGCGGCCGACGTACCCCCATGTCATTTCGCGCAGCTGAGCCAGCCTGCCACAGTAAAACTGCGGCAGGCGGGCGACAAGTGGTTAATTAGAAAGTTAAGCAAAAATTCAATCAATGATTCTACAGTTGAGAAGGTGAAAACAGAAGTGAATATTTTCCCTATGAATAGTTTGTATAAGTCAAATATTTATCTATGAATTATCCTTTGTGTTCTTTCTGTGAATTTTACTAACTTCCTTCTGTAGTCAGTAAAAGCAGATTGATAGTTACAGTTCCCGTCTCTACTTGGCACATCTTATACATTTGTAGCTCTGTCTCTAGTGGACTTGTCAAGAATTCCAAAATAATTTTGAAGTGTGAAATATGCTCGTCTGGTTCAGATTTGTAACTGGTGCTATATATTTCATACAGTCTAAAAAATAATTATGTCTTTCGGGTAGCAATTAGATTGGTGCATTTTTTTGGTTCAATAATTTTTTTTTTCTGAAAGTTTTAATATACAAGAATTGTGAGAAGGAATAAGTGCATCTTTTTTCATTTTGAAAATCACATAGCATGTGTTTGTATTAAATACACCTGTATTTTCCTGTTGAAGAGACCAATTTAAACATCTCCAGAGATAATCAAACAGTGTATGGATAATTAAGATTGCAGACAAGAAACTTGGCATGCTTCAAAATATCTGTGACCAACTAGGAGCATTTTTTAAATAAAGGGCAAAGGCGTAAAGAAAAAAGTACCTGAAAGCTTCAGAATGGCTGTTAATTTCAATGAGGGTGAGCACATCTTTGCCAGAATGTATAGAAGCAATGGGTCAAAAATGACCAAATGAAGATGTCTGATGATAGTCAAATATTTGGGTGCATAGCAGACATCCCTCGTGTGATTTATTAGGCCTTTGTCACTTTAAGATTACTAAAAAAAAAGATATGAATGCAGACACCCAGAAGTGAACAGGCCCGCAGGCGCTTTCCGTATCCTCTGTTTTTAATTGGTAAGACTTCGGCACTTCCTCAAGTTTTTGAAGTCTTCCCCCTTTCTCTGTCCACACATTCCTATTTGGTAGTGAGGTGGCCCATCACAGTGATGGGCCCATATGTGTGGAGATGGATCTTAGCAGCATAGTTACATAGTTACATAGTAGGTGAGGTTGAATAAAGACAATCGTCCATCCAGTTCAACCTGTGTAGGTGCGTGTGGCTGTAATCATCTCACATAGCCCTTAATGTCCTGATCCTTGAGATGTAAGTCTAAGAGTCTTTTGAAAGCCACCATACTTCCCGCAGAAACCACCTCTTGTGGTAGACAATTCCACAATCTTGTAGCCCTAACAGTAAAGAACCCTCCTCGTTGCCTGAGGTTAAAACGCTTCTCCTCTAATCGCATTGTATGTCCTCAAGTCCTCATGCAATTCCTTCGAAGGAACAGTTTTTTTTCTAAGCTGAGATCCCCATTAAGATATTTATAAATTGCTATCATGTCCACCCTCAGACGTCTCTTCTCCAGGGAGAATAAATCGAGCGTTTGCAGCCGCTCTTCATAGTTAAGGTCCTCCAACCCCCTAATCAGTTTAGTTGCCCTTCTCTGGACTCTCTCCAGCTCCAACACATCCCTCCTGAGGACTGGCGACCAGAACTGGACAGAATACTCCAGATGCGGTCGGACCATCCCTTTCTTTATGCATGCTAATAATCTGCTGGTTTTGGCAGCTGCCGCTTGACATTGCATGCTGTTGCCTAATCTATCATCAACCAAGACTCCCAGATCCTTCTCCATTTTAGATTCCCCCAAGGGTTCCCCTCCTATCGTGTATTGTGTTTTTATGTTTTTAGTCCCCAAGTGCAAAACCTTACACTTCTCCACGTTAAACCTCATTTGCCATGTCGTTGCCCACTCCGTTATTTTGTCCAGGTCATTCTGTAGGATATCTGCTTCATGCTGTGTAGTTATTGCCCTGGCCAATTTTGTGTCATCTGCAAAAACTGCTTTGATGCTTCCCAGGAGTGTTGCAGTTCTGACTGATCAGGGCAGCCCAACAAATGACGCTGCTGGAATGTGCAAATATCTCTGGGTGCCTGCATTTATTCCTGACAGGGACTTTCAGCATTTTTAAAGTAAAGACTATTATGATATTCTTCATAGAGAAATGTAGCCTATGAACCAAACCCTTCTATTGACATCAGCTCAGATTTTTATCAATGACGCCTGTAGGCACACAACATTTAATGCCTATACCCACACCCCTGTGCTATGATTACCCCCTTCACACAGAAAATGTTCTTCTTCTATTGGTCCCAACAGGGCTTATATTAAAGTGGAGTCCCACCCATTTATTAAGTTTAGATGTATGTAATCCCCTTTAAAAATACTTTTACCAATGGAAACTATTTATTTATTTATTTTTTCAAGGAAATACCTTTTCTTCTTCTTTATTCATCCGCACTTCCGGGTCCGGCCACCTATAGGCGATTACACCACTCTGCGATTCACAAGGGCTGCTGGGATGTATCCCAGCAGCCCTTGCGAATTGCCTAGTGACGAAATCTTGCATTATTACACAGGCACCAGCTGTACTCGGATGTATTGGATTGAGTCCATGCTCCGCCCGCCTCCGCCTCGCCTCCTCAGTGAGCTCTACGGGATGTAATGTTTTCAGTTCGCATTCACTGAGAGGAGGCGGGGCGGAGGCAGAGCGGAGCATGGACTCAATGCAATACATCCGAGTACAGCTGGTGCAGACTCAAAGCAATACATCCCGTAGAGCTCACTGAGAGGAGGCATGGCGGAGGCGGGGCAGAGCATGGACTCAATGCAATACATCCGAGTACAGCTGTTGTCGGTGTAATAATGCGAGATTTCGTCACTAGGCGATGGGGATGTATCCCAGCAGCCCTTGCGAATCACCGAGTGCCGTAATCGCCTATAGGCGGCCGGACCCGGAAGTACGGATGAATAAAGAAGAAAAAAAGGTATTTCCTTGCAAAAAAAAAAAATAATAGTTTCCATTGGTAAAAGTATTTTTAAAGGGGATTACGTACATCTAAACTTATTAAAATGGGTGGAACTCCACTTTAACAACTTCTGGACCGGAGGATTTCCCCCCCCCCTTAATGATCAGGCCATATTTTGTGATTCAGCACTGCGTTATTTTAACAGACAATTGCACGGTCATGCAATGCTGCACCCAAATAAAATGTCACTTTTTTCCCTACAAATAGAGCTTTCTTTTGGTGGTATTTGATTTTTATTTTTATGTGCTATAAACAGAAAAAGAGTGACAATTCTGAAAAAAAAAGAACTATTTCTTTAGTTCTGCTATATAACATTCCCCCCAAAAAATGTAAAAATCTAATTTTTTTAACATTCTAGGCCAATTTGTTTTCTGCTACATATTTTTGGTATAAAAAAAATTGCAATTAGCGTATTTTGATTACTTTGCGCAAAAGTTATCTCGTCTACTAACTACGGGAAAGATTTATGTCATTTTTATTGTTTTTTTTTTTTTTACTAGTAATGGCGATGATCTGATATTTTATCGGGACTGTGACATTGTGGCGGACAGATCGGACCCCTAACTGACATTTTTGACACTTTTGGGGGGACCAGTGACATTACTACAGTAATCAGTGCTAAAGATATGCACTGTTACTGTAAAAATGACACTGGCAGGGCAGGGGTTAACACTGTGGGTGATCAAGGGGTTAAATGTGAGCCTAGGGGAGGGATTCTAACTGTATGAGGGCAGGGCTTGTGAAATGGTCATAGAGACCTGTGATCCTATATAGAAAGATCACAGGAGCTCTGTGATCATTCCAGAGAGAAGAACGGTCTGCTGTGTTTACAGCAGCTGACCGTTCTTCTCTCTCAGCAGGGAGCTATCGCGGGTGTCAGGCGGCAATCAGAGCCAGATGCCCCATGCATCGGAGTCCCCGCTGCCGAATGGGGGTGGGAGCGCGCCGCCGGTGGCGCACGCTCGCCCCCTGGCTGCAGGGGTGCGACCAATGTAGCCCTATGTCGGTTTGCGCAGGATGTCCAGCCTACCACAGTATATGCGGTGGGCGGTCCGGAACTGGTTAAAGTAATACTAAACACATGCTGTTTAATTTACAGTATTCCTTCTATTTCTGTATGTGAATGATACAATTATAATTATTTTAATAAAATAAAAATATCTAAGTACCTTTTTCATAAATAAAATATAGCTGTAATATGACCTAGCTCTTTCCAAGCTTGTCTGCAGGGAAACAGTGGCAGGGGGAGCTTCTAGTCCTCGGCTGCTGGTCACTTGTTAAAAAAAACGCCTTTGGAATACAGAGTAAATATAAATAATTATTATGAATAAACTGTTTTAAATTGGCATACAAATATATATTTGAAATTAAGTCTTTGTTATTTTGTGGCAATAACATGGTGTGGGCACATTTCTGCCAGTCAGAGGTTGTGTCATGCCCTTCCAGTCTGTGTCTTATCAATCTCCATCAATCTACATGTAATATCCTGGCCCCATTGTGTTTAGCTGGTTAGTGGGCATGGAGGAGGAGTGAGGGAGTGGGCAGTCATTTACCACTGTGTATACACCCACATGTGTGACTCTGTAGTCACCTGGGCTGTTCAGATGTGACACTGAAAACTGAGCATGTGCAGAGTTGCCACCACAGCTGCAAAATCCTTAGCTGAATTGGGGACATGAACAGAAGATGGAAATAGAGAGCAACAGGATCAACAAGGTTTTTTGCAGAATAAAGAAAAAAAATCCCATAGTGACTGAGTATGAAAAGCCTTTAATGCAGGTTTTTTTGATAGTTTTTCATGATGTGTGTTTAGTGACACTTTAAGAGCCTTAGTAAATAAACTTATTTAAGATGATTGTATTTCTACCTATTATGGGAAAAATAATGTGTAACTAATAACTATGCATGGAAAAGCTGATCCTTTGCCCTCACTGTCTATATGTATAGGCCTACTGTGACTATCGGTAATTTCGGTTCTGTATATGGGTATTTTTACCAAAACATTTTAAGTCCATTAGCTCTATCACAATTGACATGTTAAAGAAATAGTTTCCAAGCAATCCAATTAAATCACCATACAGACCTGCATTTATGCAATTTTTCCCACTTAAAAGAAGATGACATCAATCTGATGACAAGCTTGAGAACCTGACCTCAAGCTGCCATTCTAATACACTAACTTTTTTTTTTTTCCTTTTTTTAGGTCTACTTTATTTGCTCAGACAAGTAAAACAAAAGATAATGTTCATACTCTCTAACATTTAGAGTTTATAGCATTTTGTTGTTTGTTGTTTTTTCATCTGCACTCTACTGGAAGACTGAGTTTAGAATTCTTTCACAGTGACTTATGTTGAAGTAAATTTAGGAATGAGTGATAAGTGAAGCCTGTCAGAAGAGACGTGGTCATTTTTCTCAATAACTTCAGCTACTGACAGACAGTCTTGTTTTTCTCATCATCAACACTATGCTGACTACAGCTGAATGCTTCTTTCTATTTCATTATGCTCTGTATGCTATTAGACCTGCCTAAACAAATTAAGCATAATGTCAATATTGGCAAACTCACATACACTATAAGAAGCTTTACAATGTATTAATGTGTGTGGCTACACTGTTTTCCTACTTAGCAAATGAAATTTCTGAAGAACACCTGTGTACAGCAGTATACCTTCCCATCCTCCAGTGCAATGATTTCATCATGATGTCAGTGTGCTAAGGCATAACTGTAACTAAAGGAGGCCATGTGACTACTATGTGTGTCTGCCACATAGGGGGACCCAATACCTTCTAACTGCATAATGATTCATCCTAAAACAAGTCTTAGAAACAAAGACTTCTTGTTCATCCCATTGCACTACAGCACAGCACAACAAATGATGTGCTACGATTGTACAGTTTTTGGGGGAAGAAACAATTGGCCCTATTTTTGCATGCATTGTCATATATTTGATCTCATTAATTTTGAATGGGCTGTTTAACCCAGCACAATGCAACACATGTCATCCTTGTCCTTGCTTCAGTACTTCTTTTTGTCGCTGAGCTTAAAAAAAACATGTAGGGCTTCCATTTTCCCTGGCTGCCTTCTATGATCCAAATCAGTGCCTCACTAGGTAGATACATTTAGAATTTTATTTTTGGAATGTATTTCTCTCCTGATTGGGTCACTTCAGGAAAGGTTATTATTTACAGAGTCTGGGGTCTCCAAAGAGGTAAAATATAACATGAGGTAATGTAGAATATTAGGTGTTAGGTTTCATTATTTCTAAGGTTCAAATAAGGTAATGTCACCTTTATTAATATTGTACATTTATAATCTGTAACCCTAAAAAGGAAAACAAATATACACTGGTATTCTTGAGCATTTTACACAATATAACAACACTATCACTACTTCATTACCCATTTTAATTGTATAATTTAATATATTAACTCTGTTATTTCCACACATAATAAAGTCCCATTCATCACTTCACAAATTAGATTTATACAAATAACGCAACAAAGAAAGTATAAGGCCCACTTACAACATTCATATTTAATTTAATCCTTTTTTGAAATCATAAACATGTGCAGTTCTCACACAAAATTATAACAAAAATACTTTCTTAAAAAGACCTGGTTGTTCCCATGCATTTGACCGCTAATGTCACCTCTCTCTAGACACTGATGTTATAATAAAATTGTAGTGATAGCATACACCAGAATTGTTGTATGTCATCATTTTAGTGTGCATCCAATACTTCCTTTCTGATTTCTTGTAAGTATGCATTATTTGGGCCATTTCATTTCCTATTGAGGCTTGATCATCAGTCAGCTTAAGGTGCTGGATCCAGTTCATCAAACTGAGACATTTTTTAGGGCAAATAATGACTTTACCCATCCATTGTCTTCGTAGGAACAGTGTTAAATCTGGTCTCTCAATACCTGAACATGTATGAGGTTGTTATGGAACCATTTGCAGTGCTTCTACATAAGGTTCTTTTTTATTTTGCAATACATAAGCATGGTCAATTCTTTTGTAGACTGCTATTTACAGCAGAGTGGAGGTTGGGAGAAGCAACACAATTATCATACATATCTTAATTATTTAAAGAATATATCATGGTCTGTGAATGCTTTGTTCCAATTATGCAAAAGAGAAAGATGATCAAGAAAATGAATCCTTGGTGTCCTTGCTTCAGTGATAACAAAGTGTCAGAGCCTTCAGTGGATCTAAATAACAATGTGTGTACTTATGGTTAGAGTAAAGTGGACCAATAATCACCAATTACATCAATTACAGTTCAGCTGATGGCATTGCTGGGAAGCAAAAAGTAAAGTTGTGTACACACTGTCTGAAAATCGTCTGGTTCTGCAGAAACTGGCCAACTTTCGGTCAGTGTGTACAGTGATCTTTCTGGCAGAAGATGGTTTAATGACCGGCTTTTGTTGATGGGACATACTGGAAAACCAGCATCTGATCAGCTCTTGCAGCCAATGGATGCAAGTGCTGATCAGTGTATTCTGGCGGGGGGGGGGGGGGAATACAATAGCACAGTGGGGAAGATTGCCGCACCACATCGCTTGTGTTGGTACTTTGATCTATCAGTTTTTTGTCTAACTTGCTGGATTGAATGAAAAAAAAAATGTTCAGTGTGTGTACCCAGCTTAATAGAAGCTAAAATACTTTATTGGAGAAAATGCTGCTTCAGGCTTCATCTAGTGCTTGTGATATGGACAAAAGCTTTGACATCTGCAATCTGTGCAGAAGGGGAAGCTCAGAGTTTTCAATGGTTAATCTTTATCTTCTGCAGAAATCATTAAATCCAAATGCCAAAAAGTTTGGTTATGCAAGCATCACCTAAGTAAGCTAAGAAGACTGTTTTCTGTAGGAAAAGTAGCTATGTTAGCCCTTTTATTATTATTTATTTATCCATGATAATTTACCACTATAGAAATAACTTGCAGGTGGACTTCAGTAACAATTTATTTAATAGAATAGAGGTCAGAAATGTAAATGCTGATATTATATTCTAATACTGTTCCTGGGTTACTTGCAAATCAAAATGGATACTATTACAATCTCTGTGTATATTTTGCTACATTGTTTCCTTTTTAATGGATTACAGTTGCACATTTTATAGTCTTTCCCTAATTTCATGCCTAATGGACCTAAATGGTATCACAAACACATAGATGATGATAACTAAAGACCTTGCTGGCTTGGCATTAGCCAAAGAAACAAATGACAAAAGAAGAAAACTACTTGGTCAGCAAGTAAGCATGAGATTCCTGGGATGGTTTCAGCTTAACTGGAAGATCTGCAGAGTCTGGCACTCACCGGATCAGAATGTCACTATGATTGATCACAAAGTGCATGAAATTTTAATACGTTTGAGAATGCAGGCATGAATAAGATGTGAATGCCCATATGTATTAGTCTGCTTGAATAAAAAAGTTGCTTGCTCAATCTGTACAAAAGAAAGTTTGTGGACCTTAGCTTAAAATCTTAATTCGGTTAACAACAAATTGAAAAACATGTTTTACATATCCATGATCAGAAACGTTTTCACAATTCCCAGCTTCCTGGAAATGTGTGCCAGAATTATTAGAGTCTAATGTTTTGTACTGCATAAAATATCATTAGTATTTTGTATGTGTGTGGGTATTGGCAACAGTAAAGCATGCAAAAAACAGGGTCACCCAGGAACAGTCCAAGCAGGTCCATTTTTCACTTTTATTCTGCAAGGCAGCAAACAAACACAGCCTAAAGGCAGGAGGACTTTGTAGACTAACAAGCCGTTAATTAAACTCATGTCAGTTGCTGACTAACAGGGTGCTCCTTATTGGGTTCCCCAAAACTAACAGGCAGTACTTGTATCGTTTTCATGTTTTGTCAGCACTCTGCTTTTTCACCCAGCAGCCCTCACAGCAGAAAGAGCAAGAGAGAAAAAGAGAGCGCCCTAAGTATTTGTTGGCTCACATATAAAAAGCTTGTGAGACTAACAATGAGGCCAAGCTGTGGACTTAGGAACAAAGGTTTTATTCCACCTAAAGCTCTACCAATTCTCCAGGCTCAAGGACCAAGAACGGACACCCTACCATGAGAGAGACACATACACTGTTCACAATTCTGACAGCCAACCCCTCACCATTTGTTAGTTTTAAACTTAACAATCTGTGTCATTAAAACATCTCTGATTTTTTTTATTATCTTATTACCAATACTGTTCTGCATATTGCTGTGGGGAACTTGTTTACAAATATGATTCAACTTTGATTAAAAAGGGTTTGTGACAGGCTGAACACAATTAGAGCCAAATGCTAAGAATTGAATTGGGAGTATATGACATTTTGTTGTCTTTTTTCTATGTACCAAAGAAAGTCTAAGTATATGAGTTATGTTGAATATATTGGTGCTAAATATCAATTCATTAAATTGAACCTGATCTACAAAGTCTACAGCGTACAAAACTCGAATGAATAAAAAAGCACAACTAAACAAATTTCCCAACTGCCTTAAAGATACATCCCTGGCAAAATTCAAAATTAAGTTGTATGAACATTTTGTTGGTAATCTGGTGTTCAAGAAACATGCCTGCTTGTGATAATCACTAGAAGCTTCTCGAAGTCTCTAACATACTGACACCATGAAATTCAATGCTTACTGTCACCAATCAAATTCTAAACTTACTTGAAGGCTTCATTGTTAGTGGTAACACAGAAATCACAGCAAAAGGAAGGTAGCACCCACTGCTCTCCTACTAACTAAGATGGTCTGTGAAAATCTGGTTGGAGCTTAAATACAATCTATAGAGTGGAGTTTTTGTTTTTTTAACACAGCTGAATATTTGACATAGTTACATAGTTACATAGCTAGTCAGGTTGAAAATAGACACATGCCAATCGATAAAAAACAAAAAACAGTAAAGAAAACCCAACCATACAATCCCATATACACAATTCAATACCTGCAGTTGATCCAGAGGAAGGCGAAAAAACCCAAGCAAAGCATGATCCAATTTGCTACAGCAGGGGAAAAAAATTCCTTTCTGATCCCCCGAGAGGCAATCGGATATTCCCTGGATCAACTTTACCTATAAATATTAGTACCCATTTATATTATGTACACCTAGGAAAGAATACAGGCCCTTTTTAAAGCAATCTAGTGAGCTAGCCAGAACCACCTCTGGGGGGGACATAAAGAGTGCCCCTTGTCCTCTGTGTTGACCTTAAAGTGAATAACTCAACACCAAGTTCACTATATTGACTTATGTATTTATACATGTTGATCATATCCCCCCTTAATCTCCTCGTCTGAAGAGAGATTAAATTCAGTTCCTCTAATCTTTCCTCATAGCTGAGCTCCTCAATGCCTCTGTTATTACAAGAAAGGACTTTGCTTGCTTTGGAAACCGCAGCTTTGCATTGCATGCCATTATTAAGCTTAGGATCTACCAGAACACCCAGATCCTTCTCCGCGATGGGTTCCCCCAGTTCTACTCCCCCTAGTATGTATTATGCATGCATATTCTTAGCCCCCAAATACATAACTTTACATTTATCAATATTTAACCTCATTTGCCACATAGTTGCCTAATGAAACAGTCCATTGAGGTCAGCTTGTAAGTTGGAGACATCCCGTAAGGAAGTTATTCCACTGCATAGCTTGGTGTCCTCTGCAAAGACTGATATGGTACTTTTCATCCCAGACTCTATATCATTTATAAAGATATTAAAAAGTAAAGGTCCCAACACTGAACCTTGGTGTACAGCACTGATAACCTTAGATGACCTTAGACCATTCAGAGTAAGAATCATTAATCACTACTCTCTTAATTCTATCTTTTAGACAATTTCCTATCCATTTACAAACTGATCTTTCCAAGCCTGTAGACTTTACTTTACACATTAGTCGTGTGTGGGGAACTGTGTCAAGCGCTTTTGCAAAATCCGAGTATACTATATCCACAGCCACCCCTCCGTCTAAGGTTTTACTCACCTCCTCATAAAAAGAAATCAGGTTTGTTTGACAACTTCTGTCTTTCATGAATCCATGCTGTCTGTTGCTTAAAATATTTTTTTCCCAGCAAGAACTCATCTATGTATTTTTTTACTAAACTCTTCAGTATCTTCCCGACAATAGAAGTTAAACTAACAGGTCTATAGTTACTTTACAAAGATGTTGATCCCTTTTTAAATATAGGCACCACATTGGCCCTACGCCAATCCAGTGGTACTATTCCAGTCCTTAACGAGTCTCTAAAAATTAGAAACAAAGGCTTTGAATTGACAGCGCTCAGTTCTTTTAGGATGCGTGGGTGGATGCCATATGGTCCAGGCACTTTATCCACCTTTATTCTGTCTAAATATTTCTGGACCATATCACTTTTGAGCCATTGTGGATTATTTGGGGCTGTGTCAATAACACCTTTGCATACACAGAGCTGAAGAAAGTATACATTTGCCTTCTCTTTGTCCCCAGTCACCCACTCCAGATTTTTTTGTAAAGGGCCTACATGCTCAGACCTAACCTTTTGACTATTAATATATTTGAAGACTTTTTTGGGGTTTGTCCTACTATATTTTGCAATCAGTTATTCATTTGGAATCTTTGCATCCTTGATTTCCATTTTACATACTGTATTCTGTTATATTCTTTATAACAATTAAACAATGATAGTGTCCCTTCATTTTTAAATTTTTTAAAAGCTCTTTTCTTATTATTTATAGCTTTTTTAACTGTGGCTGTGAGCCACATAGGTTTTATTTTTAGCCTTTTAAACTTATTGCCCATGGGAATATACTTTGCAGTGAGTTTGCATACAGTCTTTTTCGAAAATTCCCATTTCTGTTTTGTTTTCATCTATGCCAATATTCCCTTTCAGTCTAAGTCCTGGAGAGCAGCCCTCATCCTTCCACAATTTGCTCTCTTAAAGGTAAGTGATTTTATATTTCCTGTATGCATTTGTTGCTTACAGCTAACATTAAATTAAATCATTATATCATTGCTACCCAGATGTTCTTTTATATGAACATTATTAATAGGTAGAGTTGATCGAACACCAGGATGTCCGGGCTCGGCGGGTCCAGCCGAACTTGAAAAAAAAAGTCCGGGTTCGTGACCTCGACTTAACCCGCACTTTACCCCGATCCCGAAACCCATTGAAGTCAATGGTGACCTGAACTTTTGAGCACTAAAATGGCTCTAAAACAAACATGGAAAGGGCTAAAGGGCTGCAAATGGCAGCAAAATCATCTTAAGAGCATGGCAAGTGCTCTGCAAACAAATGTGGATAGGGAAACAACTTAAAATAACAGAAAAAAACTGAAAAATAAAAAAAAATAATCTTGAATGATGTAGGAGGAGGACGTGGCCCATATGGAGTAGGAGGTTGAGGTGGCGGTGGATATGGCGGTGTAGGTGGAAGCGACTGCGGCAATGGAGGAGGAGGACAAGGCCCATATGGAGTAGGAGGTTGAGGTGGTGGTGGATGTGGTGGTGTAGGTGGAAGCGGCGGTGGAGAAGGACGAGGTAGGCAACACTGGTTTTTGTTTTTAATTTTATTTCTTTTTAAATCAGGGTACACCCCAAAAGAGTGAGAAAGATCAACAATGGCTGGGTAAGGCCGGGTATACATGTCTATTCTGCACAAGATACGGACAAGTCCTGTGGGATCCATGCCTGGTTCATTTTAATGAACGTGAGCTTGTCCACATTGGCTCTGGACAGGCGGCTGCGCTTGTCTGTGATAACGCCCCCAGCCATGCTAAATACACGTTCAGATAATACACTGGCTGCAGAGCAGGCCAGCACCTCTAAGGTGTAAAGGACAAGCTCAGGCCATGTGCCCAATTCTGAGAGCCAGAAGTTGAAGGGGGCAGACCCGTCATTCAGTAAGTGTAGGCGCGTGCACACATACTGCTCCACCATGTTAGTGCTGGGTCGTGGTGCTGCTGGTGGAGCTCCTGTTGCTAGGAGAGGACGTGGTCAATCTGTGGCAGCTACACGTACAAGTGAAACACCTTTCTCAGCTGCGAGTAGGCGACATAACCTTACAGCAGTATTTGGCAGGGCCTAATGTGCCTCTACAAATGTTGAAGCCAGAACAAGTAGAGGCGATAGTAGATTGGGTTGCTGACGGTGCCTCGAGTTCCTTCACATTGTCTCCCACCCAGTCTTCTGCTGAAAGGTCAGAGTTGGCACCTGCAGCCGATGTCCATCAATCTTTCACCTCACCCCCTTGCATATCAGGCAAGCAGTCTGAGCCCCAAGTCATGCAGCAGTCTCTTCTTCTTTTTGATGACTCTGTTAGCATGGTTTCCCAGGGCCATCCACCTAGCCCTGCCCCAGAAGTGGAAGAGATTGAGTGCACCGATGCCCAACCACTTATGTCTCAAGATGAGTACTTGGGAGGACCATCACTGCACGTCTCGGATGATGACGAAACACAGGTGCCAACTGCTGCGGAATTCCGAAATGTGGAGACCGACAAGGGTTGCAGGGGTGAAGACTGCGTGGAAGATGATGAGGAGGACGATGAGGTCCTCGACCCCACATGGAATGAACGTCATGCAGGTGACCTGAGTGGTTTGGAGGAAGAGGCGGTGGTCGCACAGAGCCACCAGCACAGCAGAAGAGGGAGCAGGGTGAAAAAGCGGAGCAGCCATGCCCTAGACACTACACCTGCTACTGCCCATTAGTGATGTCGCGAACCTAAAATTCGCGGTTCGCGAACGGCGAACGCGAACATCGGCAAATGTTCGCGAACCGGGCGAACCGCCATAGACTTCAATAGGCAGGCGAATTTTAAAACACACAGGGACTCTTTCTGGCCACAATAGTGATGGAAAAGTTGTTTCAAGGGGACTAACACCTGGACTGTGGCATGCCGGAGAGGGATCACGCAAAAAAAAGTTCTTAAAAATTATAATTTTTTGATAGAGAGCCAATTATTGGAAAAATTAAAAAAAAATAAAAATAAAAAATTTCTTTGGATTTAGCATCTGGGGGGTCTAAAAAGTGTACCTGTGAAGTTTCAGCTCTGTAGCATGTCCAGAACCCCTAAAAAAACAGCATTTTTCTTATATTTTCAGGAATATGGCTTCTCTGCGGCTGGCTTTTTCTCTTGCAGGCATTTATCGGACATTTTTTTAGGCAGGCATGTCATTTTTTGTATTTAGTGTCTGGGGGGTCACAAAAGTGTACCTGTCAAGTTTCAGCTCTGTAGCATGTCCAGAACCCCTAAAAAACAGCATTTTTCTTATATTTTCAGGAATACGGCTTCTCTGCGGCTGGCTTTTTCTCTTGCAGGCATTTATCGGGCATTTTTTTAGGCAGGCATGTCATTTTTTGTATTTAGTGTCTGGGGGGTCACAAAAGTGTACCTGTCAAGTTTCAGCTCTGTAGCATGTCCAGAACCCCTAAAAAACAGCATTTTTCTTATATTTTCAGGAATACGGCTTCTCTGCGGCTGGCTTTTTCTCTTGCAGGCATTTATCGGGCATTTTTATAGGCAGGCATGTCATTTTTTGTATTTAGTGTCTGGGGGGTCTAAAAAGTGTACCTGTCAAGTTTCAGCTCTGTAGCATGTCCAGAACCCCTAAAAAACAGCATTTTTCTTATATTTTCAGGAATACGGCTTCTCTGCGGCTGGCTTTTTCTCTTGCAGGCATTTATCGGGCATTTTTTTAGGCAGGCATGTCATTTTTTGTATTTAGTGTCTGGGGGGTCACAAAAGTGTACCTGTCAAGTTTCAGCTCTGTAGCATGTCCAGAACCCCTAAAAAACAGCATTTTTCTTATATTTTCAGGAATACGGCTTCTCTGCGGCTGGCTTTTTCTCTTGCAGGCATTTATCGGGCATTTTTTTAGGCAGGCATGTCATTTTTTGTATTTAGTGTCTGGGGGGTCACAAAAGTGTACCTGTCAAGTTTCAGCTCTGTAGCATGTCCAGAACCCCTAAAAAACAGCATTTTTCTTATATTTTCAGGAATACGGCTTCTCTGCGGCTGTCTTTTTCTCTTGCAGGCATTTATCGGGCATTTTTTTAGGCAGGCATGTCATTTTTTGTATTTAGTGTCTGGGGGGTCACAAAAGTGTACCTGTCAAGTTTCAGATCTGTAGCATGTCCAGAACCCCTAAAAAACAGCATTTTTCTTATATTTTCAGGAATACGGCTTCTCTGCGGCTGTCTTTTTCTCTTGCAGGCATTTATCGGGCATTTTTTTAGGCAGGCATGTCATTTTTTGTATTTAGTGTCTGGGGGGTCACAAAAGTGTACCTGTCAAGTTTCAGCTCTGTAGCATGTCCAGAACCCCTAAAAAACAGCATTTTTCTTATATTTTCAGGAATACGGCTTCTCTGCGGCTGTCTTTTTCTCTTGCAGGCATTTATCGGGCATTTTTTTAGGCAGGCATGTCATTTTTTGTATTTAGTGTCTGGGGGGTCACAAAAGTGTACCTGTCAAGTTTCAGATCTGTAGCATGTCCAGAACCCCTAAAAAACAGCATTTTTCTTATATTTTCAGGAATACGGCTTCTCTGCGGCTGTCTTTTTCTCTTGCAGGCATTTATCGGGCATTTTTTTAGGCAGGCATGTCATTTTTTGTATTTAGTGTCTGGGGGGTCACAAAAGTGTACCTGTCAATTTTCAGATCTGTAGCATGTCCAGAACCCCTAAAAAACAGCATTTTTCTTATATTTTCAGGAATACGGCTTCTCTGCGGCTGGCTTTTTCTCTTGCAGGCATTTATCGGGCATTTTTATAGGCAGGCGTGTCATTTTTTGTATTTAGTGTCTGGGGGGTCACAAAAGTGTACCTGTCAAGTTTCAGCTCTGTAGCATGTCCAGAACCCCTAAAAAACAGCATTTTTCTTATATTTTCAGGAATACGGCTTCTCTGCGGCTGGCTTTTTCTCTTGCAGGCATTTATCGGGCATTTTTTTAGGCAGGCATGTCATTTTTTGTATTTAGTGTCTGGGGGGTCACAAAAGTGTACCTGTCAAGTTTCAGATCTGTAGCATGTCCAGAACCCCTAAAAAACAGCATTTTTCTTATATTTTCAGGAATACGGCTTCTCTGCGGCTGTCTTTTTCTCTTGCAGGCATTTATCGGGCATTTTTTTAGGCAGGCATGTCATTTTTTGTATTTAGTGTCTGGGGGGTCTAAAAAGTGTACCTGTCAAGTTTCAGCTCTGTAGTATGTCCACAACCCAAAAAAAACAGCATTTTTCTTATGATTTTTAGTAGAAAACTAATGCAGTGTCTTTCCAGCTGTCTTTTTTTCTTTCTGGCAAGCTGAAATATGATATGCCAAGGCAAACATGCCTATCAGTTGAGCTATGACACAGACAACACTGCACACATGGGGAAATATGTAAAACAAAAAACAGGAAAAGGAAATTAGGTGACGGTAACAAAACATGATATTGTGATTGGCCAAATAAAAAGTCACCTCGCGATGAGGTCGCGCCAAAGTCGCGCTAAGTCGCGCCAAAGTCGCACTGGAAGCGACGCTACTTTAGTGGTAGCGGCAGTGTAAACCAGCACTAAAACATCCAGTGTGTGAATACGATCAGGTATGATGTTTTATCGGTCAAGTAGTGTAAGGGTTACGCCCGTTGCCCGCTTCACAGTGACAGACCAAACTCTGACAGACCAAACTCCCCGTTTAACAGTCAGTCAGTCCATTTGCACAACCGCAAACTCCCAATTTGCACAAGGTTGGATACCAAGCTAGCCATGTCCCGTTCCTTGTCCTCACTGACATCATTGAAGGTCTCTTCCTCCACCCAGCCACATACAACACCAAGGGCCCCCGAAAGGTGAGAACAAGCCCCCTGGGACGCCTGCTGTGGCTGGTATTCCACCTCCTCAAAGCCACCTTCCTCCTCTGACTTCTCTTCTTCAGACTCCTCTCTCTGCGTTGCCACAGGTCCAGCAATTGACAACGACAAGGCTGCTTCTGGTGGTGATGAGGACCACAACTCTTCCTCTTCATGCTCATCTACAGCCTGATCCAGTACTCTTCGCAGGGCACGCTCCAGAAAAAACGCATATGGGATGAGGTCGATGATGTTGCCTTGGGTTCAACTGACCACCAGGGTTGTCATTTCCGCAAAAGGACGCATGAGCCTACAGCCATTGTTCATGAGCATTCAGTAACGCGGCCAAAAAATACCCAGCTCCGCAGAAAGAATGAAAGAAAATGAATGTTTTTTTTTATGAAAAATTATCCTGCGGATCGCTTTTGGTCTGTACACAATGAAGCAACGACCTTATCATCTGGGGTGTGCCAACACAATCCTAGAGGTGATCGCTTCATTGTGATACGCAAGCCCCTTCACCACGACAAGGTAACGATCACGAAGGGGAATTGACACATGTATGTGCCTTTTTTTTTGTTTTTTGTTTTTTTGCAGCCACAGTGTAGCACCAGAGGCCAGAAAAATTAGGCATGTACACATGCATGAAAAAGTAGGTATTGTTGCAGCCGCTGCTGTAGCAGCGGCCTGAAAAATTGAGGTTTTAAGGCAGAAAGTGCACTAAAACATTGCTGCTTGAACCGTAGTTGGTGGCGGAGACGTCACGTAAGTCATCCGGCATGCAGAGAATGATTATATACAGCAGCGTGTGGACCATTTTTAGGCCAAGGCATCTCAGTCATCACCAGGCCTTTTTTAGTCAAATGCATCCCCCACTGTCAGTCCCTTCGGGATCCATGCCTCATTCATCTTAATAAACGTGAGGTAATCAAGACTTTTTTGACCTAGGCGACTTCTCTTCTCAGTGACAATACCTCCTGCTGCGCTGAAGGTCCTTTCTGACAGCACACTTGAAGTGGGGCAGGCCAGAAGTTCAATGGCAAACTGGGATAGCTCAGGCCACAGGTCAAGCCTGCACACCCAGTAGTCAAGGGGTTCATCGCTCCTCAGAGTGTCGATATCTGCAGTTAAGGCAAGGTAGTCTGCTACCTGTCGGTCGAGTCGTTCTCTGAGGGTGGACCCCGAAGGGCTGTGGCGATGCATAGGACTAAAAAAGCTCCGCATGTCCTCCATCAACAAGACGTCTGTAAAGCGTCCTGTCCTTGCCGGCGTGGTTGTGGTGGTAGGAGGAGGATTACTTTCACCTCTTCCCCTGTTGGATTCCCGTTGTGCTGTGACATCACCCTTATACGCTGTGTAGAGCATAGTTTTTAACTTATTTTGTAGCTGCTGCATCCTTTGCGACTGCCGGTAATTGGGTAACATGTCACAGACTTTCTGCTTATACCGGGGGTCTAGTAGCGTGGCCACCCAGTACAGGTCGTTCTCCTTCAGCCTTTTTATACGAGGGTCTCTCAACAGGCATGACAGCATGAAAGACCCCATTTGGACAAGGTTGGATGCCGAGCTACTCATGTCCAATTCCTCGTCCTCACTGATGTCATTGAAGGTGTGTTCTTCCCCCCAGCCACGTACAACACCACGGGTACCAGATAGGTGACAACGAGCACCCTGGGATGCCTGCTGTGGTTGGTGTTCCTCCTCCTCAAAGCCACATTCCTCCTCTGACTCCTCTTCCTCACACTCCTCTTCCAGTGTTGCCGCAGGTCCAGCAATCGATGGTAAGGCTGTTTCTGGTGGTGGTGATGGTGACCACAACTCTTCCTCTTCCTCTTCACGCTCATCTACGGCCTGATCCAGCACTCTTCGCAGGGCACGCTCCAGGAAAAAAACATATGGGATGATGTCGCTGATGGTGCCTTCAGTGCGACTCACTAGGTTTGTCACCTCCTCAAAAGGACGCATGAGCCTACAGGCATTGCGCATGAGCGTCCAGTAGCGTGGCAAAAAAATACCCAGCTCCGCAGAGGCTGTCCTAGCACCCCGGTCATACAAATACTCGTTGACCGCTTTTTCTTGTTGGAGCAGGCGGTCGAACATTAGCAGTGTTGAATTCCAACGTGTCGGGCTGTCGCAAATCAAGCGCCTCACTGGCATGTTGTTTCGCCGCTGAATATCTGCAAAGTGCGCCATGGCCGTGTAGGAACGCCTGAAATGGCCACACACCTTCCTGGCCTGCTTGAGGACGTCCTGTAAGCCTGGGTACTTCTGCACAAAACGTTGCACAATCAGATTCAACACATGTGCCATGCACGGCACATGTGTCAACTTGCCCAAATTCAATGCCGCCAACAAATTGCTCCCGTTGTCACACACCACTTTGCCGATCTCCAGTTGGTGCGGGGTCAGCCACTGATCCACCTGTGCATTCAGGGCGGACAGTAGTGCTGGTCCGGTGTGACTCTCTGCTTTCAGGCAAGTCAACCCCAAGACAGCGTGACACTGTCGTATCCGGCATGTGGAATAGCCCCTGGGGAGCTGGGGGGGTGCAGTTGGTGTGGAGCAAGACGCAACAGCAGAAGAGGACTCAGCCGAGGAGGTTAGCATAGAGGATGGAGTAGGAGGAGTAGAGGAGGTGGCAGCAGGCCTGCCTGCAAGTCGTGGCGGTGTCACCAACTCCTCTGCAGCAGAGCCACGCATTCCATGCTTGGCAGCCGCCAGCAGGTTTACCCAATGCGCAGTGTACGTTATATACCTGCCCTGACCGTGCTTTGCAGACCAGCTATCAGTGGTCAGATGGACCCTTGCCCCAACACTGTGTGCCAGACGTGACATGATTTCTTTTTCCACAATAGAGTACAGGTTGGGGATTGCCTTTTGTGAAAAATAATTTCGGCCAGGTACCTTCCACTGCGGTGTCCCAATAGCGACAAATTTTTTGAAGGCCTCAGACTCCACCAGCTTGTATGGTAAAAGCTGGCGGGCTAAGAGTTCCGACAAGCCAGCTGTCAGACGCCGGGCAAGGGGGTGACTCTGCGAGATTGGCTTTTTGCGCTCAAACATTTCCTTCACAGACACCTGACTGTGGGCAGGTGACGAGCAGGAACTGCTGAAGGTGAGAGGCGGAGGGGCGGGTTGTTGATAGGGGGCATGGAGGACAGCAGTGGTTGACGTGGCTGAAGATGCTGGACCAGGAGGAGGATGGTGGCTTTCAGTTTGTGTGCTGCTTTTACTCATGTGTTGATCCCATAGGCGTTTGTGATGTGAGATCATGTGCCTTCGCAAAGCAGTTGTACCTAGGTGGGTGTTGGACTTCCCACGACTCAGTTTCTTTTGGCACAGGTTACAAATGGCATCGCTGATATCAGAGGCAGACACACAAAAAAAATGCCACACTGCTGAGCTTTGCAAGGACGGCATTCTGGTGGTGGCAACAGCTTGCGTTGATTGGCGTGCTGTCTGGCTGACCCCGGGTGCCGAATCTACATGCTGTCTGACTGCGCCACTAGCTCCTTGCGATGACCTCCTCCCCCTGCTTCCAACTCGTCTCCTCCTCCTCTCTGTCTCCCCATCTGAACTTTCCCCCTCTTCTTCTGCTCTTCGAGCAGGCACCCAGGTGACATCCACAGACACATCGTCATCATCAGCCGCTTCACTTGACAACTCAGCAAAGGCAGCAGCAGCAGGTACAACATCATCATCATCACAATGTACGTCCATGTGTATAATGCTGCCTGACTGAGACATATCCCCGTTATCTACATCCTCTGGCACTAATAGTTGCGCATCACTTATTTCTTCAAACTGATGTGAAAATAACTCCTCTGACGGATCAAGTGAAGCGGCTGTGGTGCTAGTGTTGATGGTGGTGCCGGCGGGCTGGCGAGTGGTAAATTGAGAGGTGCCCGAAGCTGAGCTGGAGGAGGATGGTGCATTAAGGTTCCGAGCGGAAGCTGTAGACGATTGGGTGTCCTGTGTAAGCCAGTCAACTATGGCCTCAGAATTTTTTGAGTTCAGGGGCTGTGGTGGCCTCTGAACACTGGGCATTATTCTAGAGCCTAAGGAAATCACAGCACCACGACCACGACGGCCCTTGCGGGATGGCCTGCCTCTGCCTGTCATTTTTTTTTTAATGTGTTGTTACTGTTGTACTATGAGTGCAAGCTGCTGTGCCACCTTATATATCAGTGGTGGGTGGGCAGTGGCACAGTACACTCTCTGTGGACCTGACAGCAGTCACTGGCACCCAGGCAACTGCAATTTAAAAAATATATATATTTTTTTTTACTTTGCAAGCTGCTGTGCCACCTTATATATCAGTGGTGGGTGGGCAGTGGCACAGTACACTCTCTGTGGACCTGACAGCAGTCACTGGCACCCAGACAACTGCAATTTAAAATATATATATATATTTTTTTACTTTGCAAGCTGCTGTGCCACCTTATATATCAGTGGTGGGTGGGCAGTGGCACAGTACACTCTCTGTGGACCTGACAGCAGTCACTGGCACCCAGGCAACTGCAATTTAAAAAAATATATATATATTTTTTACTTTGCAAGCTGCTGTGCCACCTTATATATCAGTGGTGGGTGGGTGGGCAGTGGCACAGTACACTCTCTGTGGACCTGACAGCAGTCACTGGCACCCAGGCAACTGCAATTTAAAAAAATATATATATTTTTTTTACTTTGCAAGCTGCTGTGCCACCTTATATATCAGTGGTGGGTGGGCAGTGGCACAGTACACTCTCTGTGGACCTGACAGCAGTCACTGGCACCCAGGCAACTGCAATTTAAAAAAATATATATTTTTTTTTTACTTTGCAAGCTGCTGTGCCACCTTATATATCAGTGGTGGGTGGGCACACAGTGGCACTGCAGTGGGCACAGTACACTCTGTGGACCTGACAGTCACTGGCAGCCCAGGCAACTGCAATAATAAAAAATATTTTTTTTTCAATTTATTGCAACAAGATGCTGTGCCAACGTATATATATCAGTGGTGGGCAGTGCACTGCAGTGGGTACAGTGCACTCTGTGGACCTGACACAGCACTCACTGCAATTATGACAGAGAAAAAAAAAATATTTTTTAAAATGCCAGGTACTGTGCCTGTGCCACCCGAAATGAGTGTGGTGTGCACACAGTACAGTCTGTGGTAGGTCTGTGGCCTCTCACACACAGCGGGCAGGCAACTGCAGTGTACAATAGATATATATATATATATATATATATATATAAAGAAAAAAATCTATTACCTTACCAGCCCTTGAAAGGGCTTTTGGGGACACTATATATATATATATATGTATATATATAAAAATAAAAAAATCCTCAATTACCAGCCCTTAAAAGGGCTTTTGGGGACACTAGATAGATATAGATATATATATATATGAAGAAACAACTCAATTACCAGCCCTTAAAAGGGCTTTTGGGGACGCTAGGTATATATATATATATATAAAAAAAAAAAAAAACACAAATACCAGCCCTTAGAAGGGCTTTTTGGGGTGCTGATATTACAGCAGTAGTGGACCAAGAACACTGCAAGACCAGGAACACTGACTAACTGTCCCTAGCTTAACAGCAGCAGCAGCAGCAGCAGCTCTCTCCCTATTCTCACTACACACACTGCTTCAGAATGATCTAAGATGGATGCTGCCCTTGCTTATTTATAGGAGGTGGGAGGGTGTGGGAGGGAGGTACGCTGATTGGCTGGAAATGTGTCTGCTGACTGTAAAGTTCAGGGTCAAAGTTTGCCTCAATGATGTCTTATGGGGGGCGGACCGAACATCGCATATGTTCGCCGGCAGCGGCGAACGCGAACATGCTAAGTTCGCCGGGAACTGTTCGCCGGCGAACAGTTCTATACATCTCTACTGCCCATCGCAGCAAGGGACTGCGCACACCAAAGCCAGCTCAAAGGAGTCCCCTAGCGTGGCAGTTCTTCAGACAATGTGATGATGACAGGACACGAGTGGTTTGCACGCTGTGCAATCAGAGCCTGAAGCGACGCATAAACCTTCTCAACCTGAGCACAACCTGCATGACCAGGCATCTAAGTGCAAAGCACAAGCTGCAGTGGAGTATACACCTCAAAAATCAAGAAAGGTCTCTGGCTCCTCATGCTTCCTCTTCTGCTGCAGTCTCGGCCTCTTCATACACCTTTGTAGTGAGACCGGCACCTGCCACCCAGCAAACAGAGGATCTGCCAGCAATACCACCACCTGGGTCACCAACAACCATCTCCACAATGTTTCTATCTCCCAAACACTGGAGCAGAAGAGAAAGTACCCCCCCTACCCACCCACGATCCCTGGCCCTGAATGCCAGCATATCAAAATTCCTGGCCTTTGAAATGCTGTCATTCCTTCTTGTGGAGACGCAGAATTTTAAAAGCCTTATGGTGGTGGCTGTCCCATAGTATGTCGTGCCCAGCCGCCACTACTTTTCCAGGCAAGCCATTCCTTCCCTGCACAACCAAGTGGGTGACAAAATCAGGTGTGCACTGCGCAATGCCATCTGTGGCAAGGTCCACCTAACTACGGATACGTGGACCAGTAAGCATGGTCAGGGACGTTATATCTCCCTAACAGCACACTGGGTAAATGCAGTGGCGGCTGGGCCTGAGGCGGATAGCAGTTTGGCGCATGTTCTTTCCACCACTAAGGATAGCAGTGCGCTTCAGTTTGCCTCCTGTTCCTAATTCCTCCTACTCCGCTTCCTCATCCTCTACCGCCTCCTCATCCGGTCAGCGTAACACCTTCACCACCAACTTCAGCACAGCCAGGGGTAAATGACAGCAGGCAGTTTTAAAACTTGCCTGTTTGGGTGAAAAACCACATACCGCGCAGGAGTTGTGGAGGGGTATTCAACAGCAGACTGATGAGTGGTTGCTGCCAGTGAGCCTCAAGCCGACCTGGTGGTGTGCGATAATGGGCGAAATCTCTGCTAGCAGCTCTGGGCCTAGCCGGTTTGACACACATCCCTTGCTTGGCGCATGTGCTGAATTTGGTGGTGCAGAGGTTCCTTAGAAATTACCCCGATATGTCAGAGCTGCTGCAGAAAGTGCGGGCCTTCTGTGTGCATTTTCGGCGTTCTCACCCTGCTGCTGCTCGCCTGTCAGCGCTGCAGCGTAACTTCGGCCTTCCCGCTCACCGCCTCATATGTGACGTGCCCACAAGGTGGTACTCCACCTTGCACATGCTGGCCAGACTGCGCGAGCAGCAGCAGGCCATAGTGGAGTTTCAGCTGCAGCACACATGCGTGAGTCGCTCTGCGGAACAGCACCACTTCACCACCAATAAATGGGCCTCCATGCGAGACCTGTGTGCCTTGTTGCGCTGTAACATATGCAGACTAGGCCGCAAATTATTTTTTTTCCCCTAAATGGGTTTTTATTGATAAGCGGAATACAACAACAGTATCTAATGGGTGTATCTCACTGTAACATATGCAGACTAGGCCGCAATAAAAAATTTTCCCTAAATGGGTGTTTATTGAATAGCGGAATAGAACAACAGTATCCAATGGGTGTATCTCACAGTAACATATGCAGACTAGGCCACAATTTAATTTTTTTCCCCCTAAATGGGTTTTTATTGATAAGCGGAATACAACAACAGTATCCAAAGGGTGTAGCTCACTGTAACATATGCAGACTAGGCCACAATAAAAATTTTTTCCCCAAAATGGGTTTTTATTGATAAGCGGAATACAACAACAGTATCAAATGGGTGTATCTCACTGTAACGTATGAATGAAAAATTTCTATTTTGCCCTTTAATTGATGATTTTTGAAGAGCAGATTTGAACAGCAGTGTCTAAATGCTGTATGACAGTGTCACAGTAAAGTATGAATGAAAAACTGAAAAATTATAATTTTTCCCTTACATTGGTGCTTATTGAAGAGCAGATTAGAAAAAGTAGTGTCTGTCTAAACAATGTATGTCAAAGTAAAATATTACTAAAAGGAAAAAGTTTTTTTCTTTTTTACATGCAGATTAACCCTCCTCTTATGTTAGAATTCCGTTACTATCCATGATGTTAGGGTCAGTTTTGACCCGTGTTTTAAATCAGCCATATAATACCCTCTGAATAATTATTTATCATCAAATTTGTTTCTTACCTCTTGGTTACCTTGTTAGGCTTCTTTATCCTTGAAAAGATTGGTTTTAATATTTTTGGTGTGACCCCTAGACCTTTCTTTTGATAGCATACCTCTCATTGTCAAATTTAAAAAATGGTAAAATAAAGTCAGCAACTCTGAAATGAATTTGTCCTATGTTTCTTCACTTTATTTAGAGAAGCAGGCAAGCAGGAAAAGAGATAGGCCCCTCCCTAACTACAGCTCACAGGGTTGAGAGGGGATTGGCTGTCACTGTTACTAAGCAGAGAGAGTGTTTATGATTTCAGTTTTGGAACTTATTAGTGTCCTAAAATCCTATATTATAACTGGGTCAGAATTGACCCTAACACCATGAACGTCTTAATTTTCACCACAGTATTTTATAATTTAGTGAAAAGGATTATTTTTCTATTACATTGTTTAAATAGAGGTTCCTGACAAAGTAAAAAAATCTTGATGCAATAAACAAATTTATGTGATACTTATAGACATTCAAAACCTGAAAACGGGTCAGTTTTGACCCTAACACAAGAGGAGGGTTAAGCAGACACATATGCACTGAGCTTGCATTTCATGGCCGCTACACACCGCACCGAAATACATTTAGAAGAGACAAAGCCAAACCTGCCTGGCTAAACCGTAATGTTAAAAAACTTATTAGGGGAAAAAAAATGGCCTTCAAGAAATATAAATCAGAGGGCACAGTATCGCTTTCGAGCAATACAAGGAGGCAAATAAGAAAAGTAAATACGAAATCAAAATGGCTAAAATCAACTTTGAGAGACAAATAGCGGAGGATAGTAAAAAGAACCCAAAGAAATTCTTTAAATATATCAACAGCAAAAAAACTAGGGCAGAGCGTGTTGCACACATAATTAACAATGATGGCTACAGAGGACACTGAAAAAGCAACCGTGCTGAATGCTTTTTTCTCGTCAGTCTTTACACATAAAAAGGAGGGGTGCACTGACCATGACTGTATGGTTAGTAGTAATTCACAGGACTTGCCGCTATGGCTAACAGAGGGTGAAATCAGGAAAAGGCTGGATAAAATTAACACAAATAAATCACCAGGCCCGGATGGCGTACATCCAAGAGTACTCAAAGAACTTAGTAAGGTTATATCTAGACCACTGTTCGTGATCTTTGGTGACAGTATCATGACAGGAAATGTACCAGGGGATTGGAGGAAAGCAAACGTGGTACCGATATTCAAAAAAGGGCAGAGGCATGTCCCGGGAAATTATAGGCCTGTCAGTCTGACATCGGTAGTATGTAAACTTCTGGAGGGGATGATAAGGGACTATGTCGTAGGTTTGCTAAAGACAACAACATCATCAGCAGTAATCAGCACGGGTTTACAAATGGGCGTTCTTGTCAAACCAATCTCTTAACATTCTATGAGGAGGTGAGCTGTAAGCTAGATAGGGGGAGACCAGTGGATGTGGTGTACCTGGATTTCGCTAAGGCATTTGATACAGTTACCCACAAGTGCTTAATTTATAAAATAAGTTCTGCAGGCATCGCCTGCAGGGTTTGCTCTTGGATATGGAACTGGCTAAAAGGGCGTGTCCAAAGGTTGGTAATAAATAGCGCATACACAGACTGGTCTGAGGTGGTAAGTGGGGTCCCCCAAGGCTCAGTCCTGGGACCAACCTTGTTCAATTTATTCATAAACAGCATTGAGGATGGGATCAGTAGTTCAATATCAGTTTTTCAGTTTTTGCAGATGACACAAAATTGGGCAGGGCAATAACTGCACAGCATGAAGCAGATATCCTACAGAATGACCTGGACAAAATAACAGAGTGGGTAACGACATGGCAAATGAGGTTTAATGTGGAGAAGTGTAAGGTTTTGCACTTGGGGACTAAAAACATAAAAGCACAATACACTTTAGGGGGGGAACCTTTGGGGGAATCAAAAATGGAGAAAGATCTGGGAGTCTTGGTAGAGGATAGACTAGGCAATAGCATGCAATGTCAAGCGGCAGCTGCCAAAGCCGGCAGAATATTAGCATGCATAAAAAAAGGAATGTATTCCAGAGATAAGACTATAATCCTTCCACTTTATAAAACTCTGGTCCGACCACATCTGGAGTACTCTGACCAGTTCTTGTCACCAGTCCTCAGGAGGGATGTGTTGGAGCTGGAAAGAGTCCAGAGAAGGGCAACTAAACTAATTAGGGGATTGGAGGACCTTAATTATGAAGAGCGTCTGCAATTGCTTGATTTATTCTCCCTGGAGAAGAGACGCCTGAGAGGGGACATGATAGCAATTTATAAATATCTCAATGGTGATCTCAGCATAGAAAAAAAGCTATTCAGTTGAAAGGATTGCATGAGGACTCGGGGGCATACAATGCGATTGGAGGAGAAACGTTTTAACCTCAGGCAACATGGGGGGTTCTTTACTGTTAGGGCTACAATATTGTGGAATTCTCTACCACAAGAGGTGGTTTCTGTGGGAGGTATGGTGGCTTTCAAAAGACTCTTAGACGTACATCTCAAGGAGAAAAACATTCAGGGGCATGAGAGATGATTACGGCCACACACCTACACAGGTTGAACTGGATGGACTATGGTCTTTATTCAACCTCACCTACTATGTAACATGCAAATTAAACAGACACATATGCATTGAGCTTGCATTACATGGCCGCTACACACCGCACGCCTAACAGGTTAGATACTGTTGTTGTTCTATTCCGCTATTGAATAAAAACAAACCCATTTGAATGAAAAACTGAAAAATATTTTTTTTATTCTTAAATACTGAAAAATAATAATTTTTCCCATTGGTGCTTTTTGAAGAGCAGATTAGAAAAAGCAGTGTCTGTCTAAACAATGTATGTCTAAGTAAAATATGAAAGAAAAAAGTTTTTTTCTTTTTTAAATGCAGATTAAGCAGACACATATGCACTGAGCTTGCATTAAATGGCTGCTACACACCGCACGCCGCCCACCTAACAGACTGATAAAAGTTTTTTTTTCTCCCTCCTACTCCTCACTGGGCTCAGGTCAGGGCATAAAGATCGTGCACTGCACCCCCACACAATACAATCAATGTAGATCGCTGTCTGATTAAAGAAGATTCTTCCCATTCTTTCCCTCAAAGCAATCTCCAGCCTGCCCCTACAATAATTTCCTATCTCTCCCTCAGCAGCAGCATCAGGAACCTCTCCCTAGTATAGTTATAGCAGAGTGACGCGCGGCTCTATGTGACTCCAGCTTATATAGAGTCTGAGTCACATGCTGCACTGGCCAATCACAGCCATGCCATTAGTAGGCATGGCTGTGATGGCTTCTAAGGGCACACTAGTTAAACGCTTGCTGATTGGCTGCCTTGCACCTGTTGAAACCGCGCCATTGAAACCGCGCCAAAACATACCGAACAACGGACAGTATCCCGAACATACAGTGAAATGTTCGGGTCCGTGTCTGGGTACCGAATACCCAAAAGTCCGGTACGATCACGAACAATACAGTCCAGGTTCACTCAACCCTATTAATAAGCTCTGCATTGTTTGAGATTACCAGGTCCAACAGAACAGCATTTCTAGTCGAGGCCTCATTAAACTGTACCATAAAATTGTCTTGTAATAGGTTTATATATTTTTGCTCTTTAACTGTTCCAGGAGTGCCTTTACTTCAGTCAATGTCTAGGTAGTTAAAATCCCCCATTATTATCAGTGTCACAGCCCTTGCACCCCTTTCTATCTGTGCCAGGAGCTGAGTCTCCACCTCCTCAATAATACTGGGATGTCTATAACAAACTCCAATGATAATCTTTGCATTGTGCACACCCATGTACTTTTTCACCCATACTGCTTCAGACTCATCACACTCTCCATCAACAAGGTCCTCTTTTACACTCACTTTGAGATAACTTCTCACATAGAGACAGACACCACCACCCCTCTGTTTCACCCTGTCTTTCCGAAAGAGAGCATAGCCAGGAATATTAATAGCCCAGTCATGTGAAGAATGAAGCCAAGATTCAGCAATACCAATTAAATCATAGTTCTCTTGTGCACCAGAGCTTCCAACTCACCTATTTTGCTTGGCAGACTTCTGGCATTGGTGAACAAACACTTTAATTCATCGTCACATTTTGCACACTTATTTTGCATATTTTTTTATTTTGGTACAAATAGTACCATTTCCAATTGTTGTTTGTAACATGGGAACCTTCTTATCCTCTGCCATAACTCTACCCCCATCTTTCCCCATTCCACCCACCAATAGGGGCTTACCCCTGTCTGATCTGTCTGCCCCATTATAATCAAATTCACCCTCCCCCCTCAATCCTAGTTTAAAAACTCCTCCAGCCTTCCCATAAACCTCTTTCCTAGCACACAGACCCCCTTCCATTTAGGTGCAAACTATCTTTAGCATAGAGGTTGCACCCCAATTAAAAGTGAGCCCATTGCTCTAAAAACCCAAATCCCTCCTTCTTACACCAGATATTTTGCCATGCATTCATGCATTACTTGATAGCATTAGTAACTTACTGATTGTTTGTTCCTGCTGCCTGACATTTCTCTTTAAATTACATTTGATTACAGTTCACTTTTCCTTTTAGAGTTGACCTTGAAGAAAATTGAAGAACGCAGTTAATACAGTTAATAAGCAAGTCTCAGTTAATGGCTGAATATCAATATGTTGATTATGCACCAAACACAGTGCTTCAGGAAGTAATTAGCTAGAAATGTTTATATGAGTAACACAACCAATACATGAAAATATTTGTTTTAGAAAAATATGTCATTTTTGTCTGAGGATGACAATCATTTACATTTCACTCCCTAAACATTCCATTGCTTTTAATTCACTTATGGCTGTCAGTTGTAATTCCCAGTTGTAGGACTTTGATTCAACACTGTGCTCCTATGGAACAGGGCTGAAGCAAAAACTTATAATGAAAACACATAGCAAGTAACATAAGACTCTCCAATGCCACGTGCGTGCCCACTGAAATCTGCAGTTCAGGCTTATTAGTAATAATAATGTAGAAAATTAAATCAGTTTAGAAGTGATTTATGATTTGTTAATGAGATTCAGGTATATAATAGAACGCAAAACTGTATGTTTCCTCAATGCTATAAAAGATATAAAGTCGTGTTTGTATATTTGTCATTATTATATATGTTGCAAATTTTCAACTGGAAATATTGTGATATTCTCAATTCACATAATAATAATCTACACCCCATCCATATCTACTATATATTTTATTATATCATGTTTGCCTTTGGAAATTATTTAGTCTTTTATAAATGGTTATTGACCTATCTCGTGTTATTCCAGCCTGAAATAAAGTTGCTTTTTGTAAAATAAATATTATTAAATCAGATCATTATCTCAGTTGCTTCCTTGCATGGAAAGATTGAGAAAAGACCTTGAATAAATCCCGATTGTAATGGTGTTACTAAAAAAAGGCTCTCAGTTTAATTATATCCTTGTGCCGCACACCTGCACACACACTTACTGGAAGATTTTACAATAAACAGTTCTTAATGTCACTATACTTTTGGTGAGGACCAAG
Organism: Pelophylax lessonae; assembly: GCF_965119305.1. Lineage (NCBI taxonomy): Eukaryota > Metazoa > Chordata > Amphibia > Anura > Ranidae > Pelophylax > Pelophylax lessonae. The sequence continues at coordinate 475,858,779 of NC_138769.1, read as the reverse complement.
GAAAATCTGTCTCACAATATTATTGACTACTGTAAGTTTATTTAACCCATGTAGATAATGATAATAAAGCAGAATTCCAACCACATATAAGACTTTGCCCCATCTAGTTAATCCATGCATCTTAAAAACTTATTGGCTCACTTTTTTTCACTTTTTGTTTCAGTGTTTGTGTTACCTTCATTTCCATCGTTATTCTTCTTCACTCCCTATGTGCGGCGAGGTACATCATTTCCCCGATTGCTTTGGGCCCTCCTCCTTCCCCCTGCTGCCTTCTGGGACCTGTGTGTGTTCCAGAAGAGGAAGGGACCACTGAGCAAGTACAGCGCGACTCGCATGTGCAGTAGGAAACCATCTGCGAAGCCTGAAGGCTTCACTGCCGGTTTCCCTTTGTTGCAATGCCAGCGCTTGCACCCGAAGGCGATGAACGAATCGGCTTGGGGTGCCGACATCGCGGGAACCCTGGACAGGTAAGTGTCCTTATATAAAAAGTTAGCAGCTACAGTATTTGTAGCTGCTGAGTTTTAATTGTTTTTTGTACAGGCTGGAACTCCGCTTTAACAACTGTTTAATAGAAATTTTGCAAAAACTTTAGGGGTAAGGCTACATTCACACAAGCGATCAAGGCTGGTGTGAATTGTTGTGGAAGTTGCCGCTGGGACTCTCAGCAGCTTTTACTGGCTAGGTGCGACCTGGTTTCCTATGATGACAGGTCGCCAGTGGCTGCAACTGTTCGCAGCTCTTTGCACAGCCAGTGATTACCTGTGGTGATTACTGCTGGATGAAAACGAAGCATGCACAGGCTGTGCAGAGAGCCGCAAATGCATGCAACTGCTGGCGACCTGTCATTATAGTGGCTTCCAGGAGCAACACGGCTGTTTGATGTGAGAGATAGCATACAATCTAATTTTCATTCAGACAGATCCTGTATAATAGTTTCGCAGGGATTCAAATAAAAAGCATTTGCTATGCACAGTGATTGTAAGCAGGTTATTATAAAACAGTCTCTTCACTTATATATGTATGTAGAATTGCTACGCAAACCATTTTGTGATGTAGTGTTTTTAAACATCACCTTTCCATATCAATCTGCAGCTAGCTATGATTCTCTAAAACTGACAAAAACATGTAAAACTTGCTTCTGTGTAACAATAACAATAACAATAGAATATTACCTCTTTGGTAGATACTTGGTAGATACTTGGTAGATACTTCCACTAGGGATCGACCGATTATCAGCACCACTGATATATCGGGGGCCGATATGCACTTTCCCCGATATATCGGAATCGGCCCCTGAGGTTACTGATATTGCCGATATATAGGGAAAGTGCTGTACCGGGGTGATGCCTGCAGCTAGAGGCATCAACTCGGTACCGGCATCCATAGCCGACGGACGGCTGTCTTGTAATGACAACCGATGCGGCTAAGAAGCCGCTCGGTTGTCATTACAAGGAGACCCGGGCATTCTACCTCCACAGCCACCGAAGGCCCGATCAAAGCCGCATTCGGCTCTGATCGGGTCTCCATGTAAATGTCATGACATCACTTCCGGGTACTCGGCGCCAAATTAAAAAAACTGACAGCATTCAAAACAGCCAAACTTGGCACTTTGAATGCTTTTCAGTGCCGAGGAGGGGTTTGGGGTCTTTTAGACCCCCATATCCCTTCACAAGGAGTACCTGTAAAAAACAAATATATATATATATATAAACATTTTTTTTACATGTCCACAAATATCGGCCGATATTGGCAGATACCGATATCCGATGACCAAAATATTGGTATCAGTATTGGCATTAAAAAAACGATATTGGTCGATCACTAACTTCTACCTTGGCCTCCTTTGGCAGTTGGAAGAGAAGGTATCTATCACAGACCTTTTCTATGTATCCAGCAACATTTCTCTACTCTTAGCTACAATATACTGATTTGAAAAATTGGCAATTTAGAGATGATCTGGTAGGGGATAGTATAATACCTCTTTGAAACATAAGCTTTAATAGATCAGCAAGAATGTAATTCTTAACCCCTTCCCGCCACCACCTCCTGGCCCTTTAAGAGGTTCTAAATTCCCAGGAGGTAGAGGTGAGCACTCCAATTATGTGACCACTGTGATTGGCAGTCACAGCGATTACATGGTCTGAAAGTTCCTGATCGCTAGGGATGATCGAACGGTTCGGGTAGACCATCGGTTCGACCCGAACATTGACTGTTCGAAATTCGGCCGAATTACGAACTTTTGCGGAAAAAGTTCGGAATTCGGCAACCAGAACCGACCAAAATGCAATGGGACAGGAACTGGGCTTTAAAAGCCTGTGATTGGACCAGAAACATTAGTAAAAGCCAATTGAGGGGGCAGGAGGATGCTAGGAATGTGATTGGTGTGACTAGGGGGTCCAGAGGCCAATCAGTAGTGAATGTGCCCCCCAGTATATAACATAGCCCCGCCAAATCTCTAGCACTGTAATACAGGGGCTGTGGAAGAGAGTGGAAGCAGTTCTGTTACTCCTGCTTCAAAAGTGTCATTTAGCAATTATTAGTGTGAGGAAGGGGATATCTAGTGTAGTTAGGGTACTATTTTCCACTATAGTTAGATTCAATAATCTAGTTTCTGTAGGGAAAGTGTTAAGTGTCAGGGTGACCATAGTGTTGTGTAGGGTGAACTGACTCTGACTGCTATGGCAGGGTGACCAAGCTCTTCCATGTCAGGATGACCGCCATAGAAAAAAGATTGTTTGTCTTAGAATTGCAGTAGAGCAGGGATAGGGCTCCTCTAATTTCACACCTGGCCGTTTTTGTTGCAGGCGTTTATTGGGCTTTTTTGTGGACGTCTTTGGAGGCAGGCATGACATCTGAACTTCTGTGTAGGGGTATATATACACACAAACATATATGTATATATACGCATACACACATATAGGTGTGAAAGTAGCAGAACCCTATGCCTGCGCTAATTAAATTATTTGCAGGGATGTGGCTCCGCTACTTTCACACCTATATGTGTGTATGTGTATATATACTTATATGTGTGTGTGTATATATACCCCTATACAGAAGTTCAGATGTTATGCCTGCCTCCAAAGACGCCCAAAAAATGCCCAAAAAAACGCCTGCAACAAAAACACCCAGGTGTGTTGTTGCAGGCGTTTTTTTGGGCATTTTTTGATCTGGGTGCCTGCAGAGAGTGAGCACTCAGCACGGTAATGGGTTTACATAGGGCCACATATATGCGGCCTCTCTGAGTTAAAATCCTTCTTCTGAGAGGCCACATATATGTGTAAAGCCGTCGGGAAGTGGTTAAATCATTTTTGTTAAGTTTTGAAAAGGGTATAAAACACATAACATTACAGTAAAAGAAAAAAACAAGAAAATAAAAATAAATGCATAAAAAAATACAAAAGCCCCCAGTTGGTCGGTAGTAAAAAGAGCCCTGCAGGACCTTACCGCCAAGGAACCAATACCCCCTTATCCCCCCCCCCCCTATTTCCTACCCCACCCACCTCTCACATTGCAATTCCATCCCCATCCAGTCACCTGAATAGCACATATCATGAAAAGGCAAGGCACATAGACATAATATAGTGTAAACATTGCCTTCAATATAACCAAAAGCAGCTTTCCCAGGACAAGGGGAACCATGAGTCTGAACAGGATTAATAACACAAAATGGTATCCCCCATTTCCATATTTACAAAAAGGATACTATTGGAGCAATTATTGTGCACATTCTAGGTCTCCCCACCCCCTTCTAAGAAAAGACTGAGATGAAATTATACCTAAACAGAATTTTGTATTGTCATCTATAAATCTTCTTAGATGCCAATACAACTGAGGTTAATGGAAAGATTACTAAGTAATCATATCTGATGAACATGTCCAACAACTCCAAACCCTGTTTATATACGTGGCTTTATAAAATGTTAAGGCAGAGTTTATAAATTCCTTCCAGAACTATAACATAGTAGAAGCTGGCTTCTTCTAGATATAATATAGGTTGTGTAATCGCCTTGGGGGCCTAAAACAATGGAATGCTCATTAGAGTTCAGTGAGCCACTGTTGTAGCCAACCCTTCTACAAAACCTAGCAAACAACGCGAGACAGAAAGTGAGACTGTAAGTGCCACAATCTCCAGAATTGTGCAGGCAACTCTTTCCAGAATTGCTGGATCACCTTAAATAATTAAAGTTGATCTTCCTGTTACCCAACACTTATGAAGACCTGCACAATCAAGTAATGAAAGGTTAACCAAAATTCGGAGGCACACAGATAGCTTTTTTCTGTAAAGGATTTCTTCATCTTTTGGGGTCTGTTTCTTGTTTCATTTTATCAAGACCACAGACAGTAAAGAACGGGCTTGTAATGTCTATGGACTACTTGTATTACCGGAAAATCAGCCTTGTTTTGGTTAAAATATACTTTGTATGTTGCTGAGCCACACCACTCACGATTCAAGATAATTAAAGAAGTAGTTTAGGGCTAGTATAAACCGTTACATTTTCACTTCCAAGCACCTGCTGGATTATCCAGTGGGGAAGTAAAACAGGAAAGTACAGACTGTACTGTACACTGTCTGAAGGGAGAAACTAATTTTAAGAGCTAATAAGTGCTCACCTTACAAGCTTATTGCCAGAACTATTTCCATATGCACTCTCACACCCAATATTTTCTGCTGTAAAAGTGTAGCACATGGAAAAATAATGGCCTTTGCTTATAGCATGTTTTGCTATTACCGCAGATGAATGTTTTTACTGATGAAAGGTAATATTCTCAAATGAAAAGTTATGTAAATGGATTCTTGAAAAAACTTGCCACATAAACTGCATCACACTGCGTAAAGCATCATTTAGAGGAAGAAATTAGCAATTACCATTAGATGGTGCATTCTGACACTGTACAACTTTATATAACTGTACACAACAAATGACATCCCTAGATAAAAATTATGCTAAAAATTGAATTACATTTCACATTCCAAAATGTTAAGTAGTCTCTTGCACCAGAAGGGATTCACGTAATGGTAGAATGGATCTAATTAAAGTGGTAATATCAGATAATTAAAATAAGACTAATAAATATTTTGATGGGAGAATGGTGGTTATGTGGTGATCAGACCTCTCTACAACCTTAAAGCAAAGTAGACTAAATCGTTTTGTAGTTAATCAAAAATATGCAGTAATTAAATAAATCAGTTGCTCTCAGTGCCAAGCCCTAGGTGAACTGCATCTTGGGACAGAAATTAGAGATTTTTTAGCACCAATATAGGTGCTTTGGCACAAACTAAGTTTATTATGAATCTGCAGGGATTAAGTTATTGTTAATGATTAGGTTATCGCTTAAAGGCTAAGTTCCCCTTTTCCATAAAATAGTCTATACGGTCAGGGGGCCCTAGTAAGTGTTACAAACCTGTGCAGTGTTGTAAAATGTTCAATAATGTTATTGTCATATTGCACCTGAGGACCATTTGGGCTCACACTGGAGGCCTGGCTGAACACCTACCAGTTCCCAATACCCATGTCCTGCCTTGTTGCTAGGACATAAAAACCACTGGACGCTTACTCACAGCATTACAGGTGTAAAAACTAATGGTTTTCATATCCTAGCAACAAAGCAGGATATGGGGATTGACACTAGGAGTTTTTCCACCAGGCTTCTGGCAGGGTCCCAAATGGCCTTCTGGTATGACAATAAAATTAATGAACATTTTACCTGGCTGCAAAGTTTTTTTAATATGGACTGGAGTACCGTGGCATCATAAACTATTTTCTGGAAAAGGCAAAGTTAGCCTTTAATAGATATCTAAACCTAAGAACAAAAATGTAGTGGCTACATTAATTTCTATTTTTCAGACTATGAACATTTTAAGTAACCAGTGTGAGATACTTGTTTGTTTTGCCAGAAATTAATTGTCCCTGTAATTTCATAAGAGGTGAACTAAAAGCATAAATAAGGTTACCTTCATTCTGTAAACTACTAATCCTTCACAGGTAAAAAAAAATGAAGAAAGGAAGGCAGGTTTAAAGTCCAGCCTATAGTGACAACTATGGCTCCCTCCATATATACAATAGAAAAAGTTAATTACTATAGCACAGGATGTGTATTATTTGCATGATTACCAGGTGAAAATTAAAGGGAAAATAAATCGGAAAAATTAAAACCAATGCAGCCATTATATTATAAGACTGTAAACGACAATATTTTAATGTTTATTTTTTATTTTTAAGGTTAGTATTAGGCTCAGGTGTTCATAAATAAAGTTTATATAAACTTTTTCTTCTTATACTGTTGATACTGTAGTGCAGACATCTACTGTAGCAGGGTACCAATTTACTCACCTTGCTCAGGTGCAAGCACAAGCACCTTTAACTCCACTTGCCACAAGTCCTTTGTTTTCTAGAAATGCCCAGAGAGTGTAAACTTCCCAGTTTGCCTCCCATAGCAGCTTAGAGAAACCTGATAAGGCAGAGGTAGCTGAATACATGTTTTGAAGCCAGGTGAGAAGAACTCTACTGCAAGAACTGCAGTGTGAGCAGCCAGGCCTGAGCCTAAAAGCATGTGGCTTCTCCAACAGACACAGCTATTTTAGGGAGCTTTCTTCAATTTTTACCAGAATATTCCAGTTCCAATGGGGTAGCTTTTTTTCTATGGACTTTGGATCCCTCCAGCTGGATTACACTGTGAAGGATGCTGTTTATGGGGATAATTGCAAGTAGCTGTTTGTGTTCTGAATTGTTTTACTGAAGTAGTGATTTTCAACTGAACTCACTTTTGCTATACAGTCTTATAGCTAATTTAATAGTATAATTATTAATATTAATATTAATAGAAAGAGGGACAGAGGGATACAATTAGAGGAACAATCCCTTCAAATAAAGAACAGGTTGGCCATTCACTTGTAGAACCATGTTCCAAAATTTTCATTTTAAGAATGTTCGTTCAAATTTCTAATTCCTAACGTAGTCAATTCGATGTTTGTTTTCAACCACAGTGGTGAGAACAGTGTATGTGGTTTTCAGGAAATACATAAAAGATGTAACAGTACTAGCTGCAAGAAAATTGGATTTTTGTACTTACACGTAAAGCCAATTTTTCGGAGTATATCACAGGATACAGATCAGACTGTAAATCTTGAGTACCTGGGTTATGTTCCACCTACAGGTGAGTGGACACTTGTAGAAAAAAATAGACGGGAATTTTCCCTACATAACCCCTTCCACTCCAGAAGCTCCTCAGTTTAGTAGCAAGCAATGAACCCCCATAAAGAGGGGAGGGACCTCTGTGTCCCATGATGTAGTCCAAGAAATTGATTTTTATAGGTAAGTATAAAAATCCAATTTTCTTTTTTGTACATCACGTGACATAGAGTAGGTTATGAATCATGAATAACTGAGATGTCCGAAAGCAATGCTCATGGGGGGGAGACACAGCAACCACCGTCAGGCCCAATAACTACTGTGAAGCCTGCAAAACACTGTGGCCAAAAGCAGTATCCTCAGCAGCCTTCATATACACCTGATAAAACCTTGCAAACCTGAGCTACTGACACCTGATAAAGGATAGCCAAGGAAGCTCCCACACTTCTGGTGGAGTGCGCCTATACTTAAAAAGATGGAAACTTCCCCTTTAAGCTATAGGCTTGGACAATAAGCTTAGACAAACAATGAATCTGACTGCCTGATTGCCACATACATTTTAAAATAAATCATGACAGCCCGAAGCAAATCTAATGTGTGAGGGCTTTACTGTATCTCCCAGTGACTAAGGACTGGGAAAAAAAGAAGGAAAGACAATGTCCTAATTAAGGTAAAAATTCAAAACAATCTTCTGTAAGAATTATGGATGGGGATGCAGCACTACTTTGTCATGATGCAGTACCAAAGTCGGCTCCCAAAAAAAGAGACCTGCCAATTCCAGCACTCTCCTTGCCAACATGACAGCAACAACAAAAAAAAAACAACCTTCTGAGTCAAAAGAAGCAACGGAATCTCAGGAATTGACTGAAAAGATGGTTTCTGTAAAACAGACAAGACCAAATGGAAATCTCATGGACACAAGGGATGACCTAACACGTAGAACCATATGAGTTACCCCCTGAATAAAAGTGCATGCCAATAAATGGGAAGAAATTGGTCTCTGGAAAGAAAACTGCCAGGGTAAATACCTGGCCTTTAATGGTACATAAGGCCAAATTCAGCTCCACCTTCCATTCGAGAAAAGCCAAAATCTGACCAATCACATATTTTTTTAGGGATGAAACTTCCTAGCCTCACACCAGGCCACATAAGATCTTCAGGTCCTATGGTAAATCTTCCTAGAAGACTGCTTTCTAGCTTTCAATAATGTAGGAATAACACCTTGATCCTTCAGCACCTTGACCTCATTATCCAAGCCTTCAAATCCAGAGACTGTAAAGCAGGATGCAATACTGGACCCTGAGACCAGATGTCTGGTCAAGCCAAAATCGTCCAAGGGCTGTCCACTGCCAAGGTTATGATATTGGCATACCATGTTTTCCTTTGAGAGGCTGGTTTGACCAGAATCACAGGAATTCTTTAGTCTCTAATCCTACTCAACAGACATGGAAGGAGCTGAACTGGAGCAAAGGCATACTTTATGAAGAAATGGCCTGTAGATCTCTGGTCCTGAAGACTTTAAAAAGTCTGCCTGCCAATTCTCCACACCTGGGATATGTACTGTAGATAGGGCTGGAACATGATGATTTGCCCATGACAGAATGCAACCTGCCCCCATCTAGGCAGTCCAACTCCCGGTGCCTCATTGATGGCTGATGTATGCAATTGCTATGGCATTGTCTGACTAGAGTCTGACTGGAAGCCCGTGAAGATGCCTTGTTAAGTGAAGCAGAGCAAGGCGGACTGCTCGCAGCTCCAGATTGTTGATGGGTAAAACTCTTTCTTGAGGAGACCACAACCTCTGAAATGAAAGGGACCCGATCAATGCTCCTCATCCTGTCAAACTAGCATCCATAGTAACCTCCTTCGACGAGGCAACTGGCAGAAATGACTTTCCTGCATCCAACCTCCAAGGATCCATACACCAGTTCAATGCATAAAGCATACTGGGACCTAAGGACATTCGACAACCCAGTGACAGAACTCTCCTGCTCCATTCCAACAGGATATTTCTCTGCAACAGCCTGGAATGGAACAGCTCATATGGGACTGCCTTGAACATGGCAACCATCTTCTCCAGTAATCTCATGCAAAGACCAATCAAATGGAGACTTGAGAATCTGATATTACCATACAGAGAGTTGTAATTCAGTGACCATCACCTTTCAGACACTGATGAAAAAACTTCCTGTCTGTATTTTTCTGCCAGTGTCCACTGGTGGCGCATAACCCAAGTAGTCATGATTTATAGCCTGCTCTCTGTCTCATTATGTACGAAAAAGATATCATGTCTCCGTATTCACCAAAAAACAAGTCCATCAATTTCATAAAAATAAAATAAGTCAATAAATATGTGCAATGAATTAATGAATAAATAGCACGCAATAAAATATTTTAAACATGGTTCATATAATAAATTCATCCAAATGTTGTGCAGAAATCATTCCAACAAATTATCCTGTAGACTAACATGTTAGAATAAATTGATACTATTCAAAATATGTCCAGTATTGGACAAACTCAGATTTGAAATCTTCAAAAAATCTAAGAGGTCTTCTCAGTGCGTATTTATTTCAAAGTGAAAATTTCACAAATGAAACCTCTACCACTCACACTTAATCACTCACCAGAAATAATGACCCTCTAATCACTGATGATTCATTCAGGAAAGTCTAATCACTCCAAAATCTAAACTAAAAAGAAAATGTTTTTTGAAGAATTTACAAATGACATTCGTCAAGTCATTAAATATATAGATGAGAATTTTTGTGTAAATTATCGTATAAATGTTCATTCAAAAATCTACTAGTGTATGGCCAGCTTTAGTAACTATTGCATTGTGCTCGTAATGACTGGGGGCAGGGGATAATAGGAGGAAATCTGAATGTTTTCACTGAAAAGAGGCAGAGACCCAAGATCAGCATAATAATATGTGACTGCTATTTTGTGTCTCCTCTCGGGGAGAAAAAAAAAAAAAAAACAAAGCTTAAAGACTTCCTAGTCTAATCTCTTTTTGGGTCACATGATTCTTTTGAGATTTCATCTGAAGAGGTCCCAAACAACAATAGGTTCTGCTGTCTGTGAACTGGGGTAATCCTGTGCTTTAGTCTGAACAATGAGTGGAATTTCAGTGCGGCATGGCTGTTTGCTTAACACAGATGTAGTTGGTACAGACTGGACTTGCAAGTGTCAAAGAGTCATTGTGGGAAAGTGTATATTACTGCAACTGAATCAACAAACATTGTTTTATGCAAGAATGCTGAACTTGTAACATTACAGAGCACTCCATACATACATACATTGTTCATTTCAAAATATATAGTCATAACTAAAACTGTACCTATAAACCAACACATTATTTTACATGGCTGTTTATTATAACAAGGTCCTTAAAAATTTACACTGATAATTTCTGTATTTTTGTATCCAACACTGGTATTGAGTTTAAGCAAAAAAACGAAGGTCCCACTCAGATAAAGCTTGCGTAATAGCTCCCCAAATGGGGTATGAAAGTCCAACAGATGATGCATTTCATAGTAGAAGAGATCCTATCCTTTTATTCACTACAAAGCAGCTCACAAGATACATGATATTTCAGGGAATTATTGTCACTTCATTAGATGTAACAGTGTGATCAAAGACTGAATAGAGCAGTTAACAAATCAGTCAGCAATACAATTAAAAACAGATGTGAAATAAACAGACTGAGGATGCTTATTACCTTCCTATGTTTTTCAAAAATAATGCATTCTGCTACTTTACTGCATCAAAGGGAATCTATAATGTTTCTTTTTAGTGAGCAAAGATTTTAAGACAGAATTTACAAAAAAATAATTCCTCTCTACTCCTTGTTAGACTCAAATATTAGGACCCATTTATATCCGTGCAGGCATATGCTGCTGCCTTGGGGTGCCATTCATTTTGAAAGGCATGAAGAATAATCGTCCTAACCAATCATGTCAAGCACCAACACCCCAGTAATTGATATATGAATTATACAGAAAAGGAAAAAGCGGGGCTTTCTCGGTGCTAGACTACCCCAGTTAGTGTGACGACACTTACGAATATTATTTTAAAACATATAATTTATTAGTATCAAAAATATTAAAGATCAATCCAACACATGTTTGATACCTAAATCAATATATCCAGTACAATGCAGTGAATAAAAACAATAGAATAACCCTTCCTCCAAACCCAAGCTTAACCTCTCTCATAGACACACTGTGATGGCAGTGTGCCCACATATGTGTCGGAGGGCAAGACTGTCCCAACGCGTTTCACTTATGTAGCTTCCTCAGGGGTATTGGGTGAAGAGGGTTCAATTAACTAAAACAAAGCACATGAACCATAGTAAGTTGAGATGCATTGCATAACAACTTCTGTGAAATGTCTTTCTTGCAAGATATTTTGGTGTGTTGGATGCTCAATATTTTCATTGGGCTCCCTCAAACCAGTACATGTTAACATGCAACAACCTTTTACCACTTAAGGACCAAAAGGTTTTACCCCCTTAATGACCAGGCCATGTTTTGCCATTTGGCACTGCATTATTTTAACTTACAATTGCGTGGTCGTGCAACGCTATACTCAAATAAAATTGGTGTCCTTTTTTTCCCACAAATAGGGCTTTCTTTTGGGGGTGTTTGATCATATGTGCGATTTTTTTTGCGCTAATAACAAACAATTCTGGAAAAAAATATATATTTTTCACTTTCTGCTATATATAACATTCCCAAAAAAAGTGCAAAAATCAAATGTTTTTCATCATTTTAGGCCAATTTGTATTCTGCTACATATTTTGTTAAAAAAAAAAAAAAATCCCAATAAGCGTATTTTAATTGGTTTGCACAAAAGTTATTGCGTCTACAAACTAGGGGAAAGATTTATGTCAGTTTTATTTTATTTTATTTTATTTTTTTTTTACTAGTAATGACAGTGATCAGCGATTTTTAGCGTGGCTGCAACATTGCAGAAGACAGATCAAACCCCTAACTGACATTTTTGACACTTTTGGGGGAACCAGTGACATTACTACAGTAATCAGTGCTAAAAATATGCACTGTTACTGTAATAATGACACTGGCAGGGAAGGGGTTAACCCAGGGGCGATCAAAGGGTTAAATGCAAGCTTAGGGGTGTTTTCTAACTGTGAGAGGGGTGGGCTTATTGGATCAAAACAGAGACATGTGTTCCTAAATAGGAGGAACACAGGAGCCCTGTGATGATAACTGACAGATCATCAGTCTACAGTGTTTACAGTGTTTACAATGGCAGACCGCCATTCTGTCTTCCCAGGGAGTGATCACGGGTGCAAGGCGGAAATCGCGGCCTCCGACCCCGCAGATCAGCTTCCCTTTTTTGCGAATCGCAGTGCCGATGAGCGAGGTATGGGTATGGCAATTCCGAGTCAGCCTGCCACAGTAAATCTGCGGCAGGCGGTCAGTAAGTGGTTAACCACTTGCCGACCACCGCAAGTACACATACTGCAGCGGTCAGCCCCTCACAGGCAAAGTGAGGCTCTGGGGAGCGAGCGCGCGCCGCCGAAGGCGCGCTCCTGCTCGGTCACAGACCCCCCCCGCGCGTGTGCCTGGTGGACCCGATGTCCGCCAGCACTCGCGATCGTCCGTTAGAGCGGGAGAAAGGCAGGCGGCTGATGTAAACAAGCCGCTTGTCATTCTCCCCTGTGTAAGAACAGTGATCATACGGTTCTACTATGTAGGACCGTTGATCACTGTTCCTACACCTCAAGCCACAGCCAATCACAGTTAGAATCATGCCCCTAGGGACACACACAGCCCCTCCCTCTCAAATAAAGTTAACCCCTTCACTGCCAGTGTCATTTTACAGTAACAGTGCATATGTATAGCACTGATTACTGTAGTAATGTCACTGGTAACCCCAAAAGTGTCAAAAATGTCAGTCAAGGGTCAGATCTGTCCGCCGCAATGTCGCAGTCCTGCAAAAAAAATTGCAGATCGCCGCCATTACGCATTAAAAAAAAAAGCCAACAAAAATGACAAAAATCTTTCTCTTAGTTAGTAAACGCAATAACTTTTGCGCAAACCAATCAAAATACGCTTTTTGCGATTTTTTTTACCAAAAATATGTAGCATAAAACAAATTGGCCTAAAATGTTAAAAAATTTTGATTTTTACATTTTTTTGGGGGGGAATTTCATATTAAAAAAATATGAAAAATATTGTTATTTTTGCAAAATTTACGCTCTTTTTTTGTTTATAGCGCATGATCAAAAAATCGCACAGGTGATCAAATACCACCAAAAGAAAGCTCTGTTTGTGGGAAAAAAAGGACGTCAAATTTGTTTAGGTACAGCATCACACGACCACGCAATTGTCCGTTAAAGCAACGCAGTCCCGAACCGCAAAATAGGCCCTGGTCAGGAAGGGGGTAAAATCTTCCGGGGCTTAAGTGGTTAAAGTATGTGCAATGACACACCAGAAAATGAGCCTAAGTATTTGAGGTGATACTAATATAATAAAAAAGTTCTCCTTTAGGGCCCATTCTCATTTTTGCATTGCCTTAACACATGCACGTTGACACGTTATGTAGCATGTTAACCTTCTGTGTACCATTTCTGGCAGCAGACTGAATCACAACTCATATCTGACAGCAAGGTGCACTGAGGTGGCATTCAAAATCAGCCATATTGAATTATTGCAATGTTTACCAAAAAATAAACTTTAATGTAAATAACAAAATACAATTAGAGTAGAATTAAAAATTCCTTATATTAAATTCCTTAAGAGCTTGTTCCCACCAGCCCAGTTTGGCTATGCTGCCCAATATAGTCCTAATGCATGGACAGGGCAATTTGTCCTATGTAGTACTATATCAGTTTACACCAACTATGTGCTTAAAAAAAAAAAAATAGGGCATGTTCATTTTTGCACATTGGCACACTGTTATTCATTACAACACATTGCTGTGCAAAAAGAATTTTAAAAAATCAAGGTCTGCGAAGCAGTTTAGCAATGCACTGGGCAATGTAAATGCTCTCTCGGTGGTTTATATTTTTTTTTTTTTATATTTCTTTATTCATTTTTTCATTTAAAACATTGAACATTTACTCATTCATTTCAACTCAGGTATATTGATTAGGTCACACTATTATATAAAATCACATCAACATTATACATTTATCCTTTCTAGACCCTACACCTGGTGATTTCTATCTTATCCCTCCTCCCCCTCACCCCTTTTCCCTACCCCCTTTCCCTATTCAACCTCTCCTATTCCCTGAATCATTCTACATTCCCTCGTTTCCTTAAACTTTCTCCAACTCTCCAAAATATCCTCCCATTCTCCTTGTTCTTCTTCTTCTTCCCCCCAATTTCTTAGAGATTCTAATTTTCTCATTTTATCCACCCTCCAGATCCAATCCCTAACTAAGGGGGGTTCTTCTTTTTGCCAATTTAAGGGTATTAAACCTTTTGCTGCGTTCAATAAATGGGGAATCAATGTTCTTTTATATTGTTTCACAAACATTCTTGTATTATGAAATAGACAAATCCATGGGTCCTCTGGGATATGTATATTTATACTTTTTTTTATTAAATCTATCACTTCTCTCCAGTATTTTTTAATTTTTGGGCAATCCCACCATATATGTGCCATTGTCCCTTCTACCCTACAATCGCCAACAATATTTTGAGCTCTCCGGTTGGTATCTCCCCACTTTATCAGGGGTATTGCACCATCTCGAGATAAGTTTATAATTCATTTCCGCTGTATTAATATCAATTGCTGAATTATGTACCAACTTCATGCATTTTTCCAATTTAAACCCTTCACCATGTATACCTAATTCCCTTTCCCATTTCTCTATGAATGGTGGTTCTGTCGGCATCATTCCCATTATCATGATTTTGTAGATGTTTGTGATATTATTTGTTATCCTCTCGGAAACACACATTTGTTCGAAAGGTATTAACGCTTTCATATCTCTCATTGGTTATGGCAAGGAATCTACAAAGTGTTTCAGCTGACAGTATCTCCATTCATTTATTTTCCAATTCGTTTTTTGTTTTAATTCTAAGAAGGTGATAATTTTTCTATTTTCCAATATATCTTAACCGTGCGTCTTCATTTCCAATCCAATTATTGTATCCCTTCTCCTCTCCTGGTGGAAAAAGAATTGTGTCTCGTAATGGTATCAACGGTGAATTATATTTCCAATTTTCTTTTTTTATGTGTTATATCTCAGTGGTTTAAAAAGCCTTAAAGGGCCTCTATGAAAATCCCCCTTCTTGGAATCTTACCCAAAAAATAGGGACAACATGGCCACTAACATGACAGTTCAGCACATTTCATTCTAATGATTTGGCTGCTGGTACTGCATTATATGTGATGACGTTGGTGAGAGAGGTGTCAACAAGACCAGTCATAAACTGGCAAGAAGGGAGATTTATGGGGATGAATTTCAGTACTAGATCCTTCATTAACGGGGGTTGGGGATGGGTCATTTTATTTATTTTTTAATTTCCTCAGAATTACCCATTAATTTCCTTTTCAAACATTGATACCTTTTCATACTGTATATATTAATAGAATAAAAATGTACAGCTAACGTGCACATTATGACCCTGTTTACACTGCAATGCATGCAGACTAGCATCCAATACAGTGTTCTTTACAGGCTGACTTGTGATTTTGTCTGGACCCCTCACTAGTGGGAGAAGCGTAACCCTTGTATCCCTTATTGCAAAGCATGAACTAAGCTATACAGCTCAATACACACCACTTGTAGGGCCCTTATCAGTGGTCAAAATCACCTATTAAGTGCCCCAGAATGTGAACCTTGGTGGATTTATACAGTATATTGTTGAAACCAGTGATCCCCTACTAGCAATTAATATAATAATAATGAAAAATGATTTTACAAATTACCCATTGTACCTTATAATTTTCTTGATTAGTAATAATGAGTCCTAAATGGCAATAAAAAGAGTGCAAAGAAGAAATGAGTTTTGCTTCATGAAGATATTGTTAACTGTATGTTAAATAAAATCATGTTCATAGCATTTAAAAGAAACAAAAATAAAAATTAAATATTGTCAGATTTGGATAGGTTGATAGTAAATTCTATATTGCTGCAAAGTCTTATTGCTGTCTGCCTGGTATGAATGTCCTTTTATTGAATTGTTGAGAGTTTCTGTCTCTCATTTTTCTCTTTCTATCTGAATAGCTTTAGTTTCTTACCAACCACAGAGATATTGTTCCTAGCAGCTCACAAATATTTTGTTAAAAACACAGTTTCAAGCAAGTATCTTAGTTTTATTCTTCCTGACACAGGTCATGAGAAATGCTTCAGTACACAAAGCACTGAAACTAAATGCATCTTGCTATTTCAGTGTTTGTACCTGTCTTTAAACCCCGTATCAGATGTTATCAGTAAGGAAGATAGTGGAAAGTCTTTTATGCACACTCATCTATGAAAAGTGAAGTAGTTTCAAGTGATATGAGATTACAGGCAAAAATGCTCATTTCCTTGTTCTATTTGCTGCACATTTTTGTAAGAGTGAGGTGTTTATTTTATTGAATAAGATATTTAATATTTATTATTAACTTTGGTTATGAACAATGCCTCTGTGCTTCAATAAATAATTATCTTGCAGCATTCTTTTAATATAGAGAAGCTAACTTGAAGTAAAGTATAGCTCTCTATGGAGGTCTACCCAAGATGTCTCCATTCTGGTATTTGCCAGGCAAGTCTGCAAAACATTTAACTATCCATTGTGATGACTGCTGATGGTTCATAATTTTTTTACTTCCTCCTATGATTGCTTTAATCGTGGCAGATCATTGCTCAGGAGATTTTGTCTCTAGCAGTCACATCTAAAAAAGGTTCAGCAAGCCAATGTGATAGCCAAATCTCACAGGGGGTGACCCTATCACTCTGAGGTGGATGGTCTAGGTGGATCTGAATGAGTACTGATGCCTCATATGGTTTATGGCCTCTAAAGAATTGCATCCTTAATCCAGATCCCTTACTTTTTAGATGCATATGTCTTAAAAGTCAGTTACAATACATATCGTAGATTATCATCAGAGAAGGAGGTTTATTTGCTATAGCATTTGAGAATGTTCATGTAATAAATTGTGTGATTATTCACTTCATTTACCCAATCATGTGCAGATGAAATAGGTAAACAGGGATTATATTTACACATGCATATTAAAAAAGAATAGCGCACACATGCAAAATAAATGACTATCAAATATGAAGACAATCCATAAATAAAAATGGGGATTTGGTCCCACCATATAGCCATATTGTGCTCAAGCCCACCACTACGTCAAAGTACCCCATTGTCAGCGGGTCCTACACTATCCATAAAAAAGGATGAATCCAGCCTCTCTAACCCTTGGAGACAACACTCCTTGCTGGGAGAGATGTGCTAATGCACTACAAGGGACTCCTCCTATATCTACTTGATAGTGGACACTGATAGAGTACAGGTGTGTGTGGGGGGGGTGGGGTGCTCAACCCCAGAAATCGGGTCAGACCGAATACATAATAAACAAGCAAAAGGTTAGGGGAGCAAACCCTGAACATGTATTTCTAAAGCTGGTGCAGCTATGAACCAAGAGACATGCATATTAAAAAAGAATAGCGCACACATGCAAAAGAAATGACTATCAAATATGAAGACAATCCATAAATAAAAATGGGGATTTGGTCCAACCATATGGTCATTAGGGATGATCAAATTTTTCAAAAGTTCAGTTCGGCCAGAACATCCAAACTTCCCGAAAGTTCGGCCCGAATTTCAGAACCCCATTGAAATCAATAGGACCCCAACTTCGGTAATCAAAAAACATCATTTGAAGCCCTAAAACCCAATAAATGCCCCTAAAAAGTGCCTAGGGTTCTGGGTCATGCCCCTGGGACTATTAATCACACAAAAAAAGTTCTTAAAAATTGTCATTTTTGATAGAGAGCCAATTATTACAAAAATTAAAAAAAAAAAAAAAAAAATTCTTTTGATTTAGTGTCTGGGGGGGGGGGGGGGGTCTAAAAAGTGTACCTGTGAAATTTCAGCTCTGTAGCATGTCCATAACCAGAAAAAAAAAAAGATTGTTTGTATAAGGTCACTTATAGAACAGGGATATGGCTCCGCTATTTTCACACCTTGCCGGTTTTGTAGCAAGCGTTTTTTTGGGCATTTTTTGGGGGACTTTGGAGGCAGGCATAACATCAGAACTTCCGTGTAGGGGTATATATACAAACACGCATGTCTGTATATATACACACATACACATATAGGTGTGAAAATAGCAGAACACTATGCTTGCGCTAATGAAATAATGAACACCAATATGTCTCCGCTCCTATCACACCTATATATGTGTATGTGTAAAAATACATATAAGTGTGTGTGTATATATAACCCTATACAGAAGTTCAGATGTTTTGCCTGCCTCCAAAGACCCCAACAAAATGCCCAGAAAAAAAACCCCTGCAATAACACACGCATTTTTTTGGGCATTTTTTTATGGTGTCTTTGGAGGCAGGCAAAACACCTGAACTTCTCTATATACACACACACTTATATGTATATACACATACACATATATAGGTGTGAAAGTAGCAGAACACTATACTTGCGCTAATGAAATAATTAACACCAATAGGTCTCCGCACCTATCACACCTATATATGTGTATGTGTAAAATACATACAAGTGTGTGTGTATTTATACCCCTATACAGAAGTTCAGATGTTTTGCCTGCCTCCAAAGACCAACAAACAATGCCCAAAAAAATGCCTGCGCCAAAAAAAAATGCCCAGGTGTGTTGTTGCAGGCGTTTTTTTGGGAATTTTTTGTGGGTCTTTGGAGGCAGGCAAAACATCTGAACTTCTGTATAGGGGTATATATACACACACACGTATATCTATTTTACACATACACATATATAGGTGTGATAGGAGTGGAGACATATTGGTGTTCATTATTTCATTAGCGCAAGTATAGTGTTCTGCTCCTTTCACACCTATATATGTGTATGTGTATATATACAGACATGGGTGTATGTATATATAACCCTACACAGAAGTTCAGATGTCATGCCTGACTCCAAACATCTCCTCAAAAAAGCCCTATAAACGCCTGCAGCAAAAAGCAGGCTGACAGGCAAGAAGCCATATCCCTGCTCTGAAAGTAACAAAAGAGAAAGGATCTTTTCTCTATAGCGGTCACCCTGAAATGGAAGGGTTTGGTCACCCTGCCATAGCAGTCAGAGTCAGTTAACCCTACACTACACTACGGTCCCCTTACACTTAACACTTTCCCTACAGAAACTAAATTATTAAAACTAACTATAGTGGAAAATAGTACCCTAACTACACTAGATATCCCTTTCCTCACACTAATAATTGCTAAATGACACTTTGTAGCAGAAGTAACAGAACTGCTTCCACTCCCTGTATTACAATGCTAGGAATTTGGCGGGGGCTATCTTATATACTGGGGGGCGTATTCACTAATGATTGGCCTATGGACCCCCTAGTCACTCCAATCACATTCCTAGCATTCTCCTGCCCCCTCAATTGGCTTTTACTGATGGTTCTGGTCCAATCACAGGCTTTTAAAGCCCATTTCCTGTACCATTGCATTTTGGTCGGTTCTGGTTGCCGAATTCCGAACTTTTTCAGCAAAAAGTTTGGAATTCGGACGAACCTCGAACAGCCAATGTTCGGGTCGAACCGATGGTCAACCCGAACCGTTCAATCATCCCTAATGGCCATATCGTGCTCAAGCACTCGGGTATAGGGTTGAGCGAACACCTAGATGTCCGTGTTCGACGGGTTCGGCCGAACTTTAAAAAAAAGTCCGGGTCCGTGTCCCGGACTTTTACCGAACTTTTCCCGGACACCGAACCCCATTGAAGTCAATGGGGACCCGAACTTTAAGGCACTAAAATGGCTCTAAAACACCAAAGGAAAGGGCTAGAGTGCTGCAAATGGCAGCAAAGCGTAATTAAGAGCATGGCAAGTGCTCTGCAAACAAATGTGGATAGGGAAATAACTTAAAACAACAAAAAAAAAACAGAAAAATAAAACAATGTTCTTCTTCATCTCTGAAGGACGAGGCCCATATGGAGTAGGAGGGAGGTTGAGGTGGTGGTGGATGTGGCGGTGACATAGGCGTGCGCACAGGGTGTGCTGGGTGTGCCTGGGCACACCCTAATCACCTAGGGCACATAGCATTGCCAGTGAGGAGATGGGAAAGATCTCCCTGGGACCTGCTCTGCTCTATTTCTCCTTGCCTACAGGTACATGGCCCCGATACATTACTCTCCCTGCTGGCAAACACATGCATGTGTATTTCAACTTTGGGGTGCACACCTTAATGCAATAGGCTGCGCACACCTATGGGCGGTGTAGGTGGAAGCGGCGGTGGAGGAGGACCAGGGCCGGATTAACAGCATCATGGGCTTGGTGCTGAGGATTTTGAAGGGCCTTAAGGGCCGTGCCTTGCCATGCACCCAGAGGAGGAAGGGTGCAGCCATGCATGCCTAATTCAACATGGGATGCTGTCTCTGAAGCCCATAAACACATCCATGCATCGCCAACTGTCCCTCCTTGTCCGGCCTTCACGCTGTGTGGGGAGGTTCTGAGGGTGCTGCCTGGGGAAGCGAGCATAGAAGCCAGACTTCTGTGTTTACAAGTGACAGAAGAGCGGTAACAGTGAATATGGCCAACCCGGGGCCTATATAAAAGGTAGGGGCCTGGAGCTGCAGCTCCAATAGCCCCTACATTAATCTGGCCCTGAGGAGGAGGACGAGGTAGCCAACACTGCTTCTTTTCAAAAATTTTAAATGAGGGTACACCCCAAAAGAGTGAGAAAGAGCAAAAATGGAACAATGGGTGGGTAAGGTCGGTATCCATTGCTATTCTGCATAAGGTACGGAAAAGTCCCGTGGGATCCATGCCTGGTTCATTTTAATGAACGTGAGCTTGTCCACATTGTCTCTGGACAGGCGGCTGCGCTTGTCTGTTATAACGCCCCCAGCCGTGCTAAATACCCGTTCAGATAATACACTGGCTGCAGGGCACGCCAGCACCTCCAAGGCGTAAAGGGCAAGCTCAAGCCATGTGCCCAATTTGGAGACCCAGAAGTTGAAGGGGGCAGACCCGTCATTCACTACATGTAGGCGTGTGCACACATACTGCTCCACCATGTTGGTAAAATGCTGCCTCCTGCTAAGACGTTCCATCTGAGCTGCTGGTGCTGCTGTTTGTTGTTGCGTGCTGACAAAGCTTTTCCACATTTCGGCCATGCTAACCCTGCCTTCTGAGGTGCTGGCGGTGCCCTGGTTGCGTTGGCGACCTCCTCCTCCTCCTCCTCTGCCTTGTGCTTCCACTGTGGCCCCGCTGTCAGATGGGAATGCCAGCAGCATGGCGTCTACCAGCGTGCGCTTGTACTCGCGCATCTTGCGATCGCGCTCCAGTGAGTGAATTAAGGACGGTACGTTGTCCTTGTAACGGGGATCCAGCAGCGTGGCCACCCAGTAATCAGCACAAGTTAGAATGTGGGCAACTCGGCGGTCGTTGTGGAGACACTGCAGCATGTAATCGCTCATGTGTGCCAGGCTGCCCAGAGGCAACGAAAGGCTGTCCTCTGTGGGAGGTGTATCGTCCGTGTCCTCTGTATCCCCCCAGCCACGCACCAGTGATGGCCATGAGCTGGCCTGGGTGCCACCCTGCTGTGAACATGGTTCCATCTCCTCCTCCAGCTCCTCCTCCTCCTCATCCTCCTCATCCTCCAGAACTGTGCCCCTGCTGGACAATTGCGTCCCTGGCGTTTGCGTGTGCAGGAACCCACCCTCGGAGCCCCTTGCGAATGACTGCCCTGAAAGCCTTGGAAATGTTACCTCTTCATCCTCCTCCTCCTCCTCATCCTGTGCCACATCCTCTTCCATCATCGCCCGAATTGTTTTTTCAAGGAGGCATAGAAGTGGGATAGTTAAGCTGAGAACGGCGTCATTGCCACTGGCCATGTTGGTGGAGTACTCAAAACAGCGCAACAAGGCACACAGGTCTCGCATGGAGGCCCAGTTAAATTAAATAGCGGAATAGAAAATATGATCCAAAAAAAGTGTATGTATATCACACGTACACAACCACACTGGGCCCCAATTACTATTGTTTGTACCCCTAAAAGGCTAGATGAGGAGTAGGGGGAGTATGGAACAGGCAGCACCCTCAAACCTTCAGAAGTATGAGATGAACCCCAACAACTTGGAAAGGTGGATCTCTCTCACACGTACCGACACAGACTATCCCGCAATTCAATTGATCCTCAAAGGTTTTTATTGAATAGCGGAATAGGAAATATGATCAAAAAAAGTGTATGTATCTCGCACGTACACAACCACACTAGGCCCCAATTACTATTGTTTGTACCCCTAAAAGGCTAGATGAGGAGTAGGGGGGGTATGGAACAGGCAGCACCCTCAAACCTTCAGAAGTATGAGATGAACCCCAACAACTTGGAAAGGTGGATCTCTCTCACACGTACCGACACAGACTATCCCCCAATTTAACTGATCCCCAAAGGTTTTTGATTAAATAGCGGAATAGAAAATATGATCCAAAAAAAGTGTATGTATATCACACGTACACAACCACACTAGGCCCCAATTACTATTGTTTGTACCCCTAAAAGGCTAGATGAGGAGTAGGGGGGGTATGGAACAGGCAGCACCCTCAAACCTTCAGAAGTATGAGATGAACCCCAACAACTTGGAAAGGTGGATCTCTCTCACACGTACCGACACAGACTATCCCCCAATTTAACTGATCCCCAAAGGTTTTTGATTAAATAGCGGAATAGAAAATATGATCCAAAAAAAGTGTATGTATATCACACGTACACAACCACACTAGGCCCCAATTACTATTGTTTGTACCCCTAAAAGGCTAGATGAGGAGTAGGGGGGGTATGGAACAGGCAGCACCCTCAAACCTTCAGAAGTATGAGATGAACCCCAACAACTTGGAAAGGTGGATCTCTCTCACACGTACCGACACAGACTATCCCCCAATTTAACTGATCCCCAAAGGTTTTTGATTAAATAGCGGAATAGAAAATATGATCCCAAAAAAGTGTATGTATATCACACGTACACAACCACACTGGGCCCCAATTACTATTGTTTGTACCCCTAAAAGGCTAGATGAGGAGTAGGGGGAGTATGGAACAGGCAGCACCCTCAAACCTTCAGAAGTATGAGATGAACCCCAACAACTTGGAAAGGTGGATCTCTCTCACACGTACCAACACAGACTATCCCCCAATTTAACTGATCCCCAAAGGTTTTTGATTAAATAGCGGAATAGAAAATATGATCCAAAAAAAGTGTATGTATCTCGCACGTACACAACCACACTAGGCCCCAATTACTATTGTTTGTACCCCTAAAAGGCTAGATGAGGAGTAGGGGGGGTATGGAACAGGCAGCACCCTCAAACCTTCAGAAGTATGAGATGAACCCCAACAACTTGGAAAGGTGGATCTCTCTCACACGTACCGACACAGACTATCCCCCAATTTAACTGATCCCCAAAGGTTTTTGATTAAATAGCGGAATAGAAAATATGATCCCAAAAAAGTGTATGTATATCACACGTACACAACCACACTGGGCCCCAATTACTATTGTTTGTACCCCTAAAAGGCTAGATGAGGAGTAGGGGGAGTATGGAACAGGCAGCACCCTCAAACCTTCAGAAGTATGAGATGAACCCCAACAACTTGGAAAGGTGGATCTCTCTCACACGTACCAACACAGACTATCCCCCAATTTAACTGATCCCCAAAGGTTTTTGATTAAATAGCGGAATAGAAAATATGATCCCAAAAAAGTGTATGTATATCACACGTACACAACCACACTGGGCCCCAATTACTATTGTTTGTACCCCTAAAAGGCTAGATGAGGAGTAGGGGGAGTATGGAACAGGCAGCACCCTCAAACCTTCAGAAGTATGAGATGAACCCCAACAACTTGGAAAGGTGGATCTCTCTCACACGTACCGACACAGACTATCCCGCAATTCAATTGATCCTCAAAGGTTTTTATTGAATAGCGGAATAGGAAATATGATCAAAAAAAGTGTATGTATCTCGCACGTACACAACCACACTAGGCCCCAATTACTATTGTTTGTACCCCTAAAAGGCTAGATGAGGAGTAGGGGGGGTATGGAACAGGCAGCACCCTCAAACCTTCAGAAGTATGAGATGAACCCCAACAACTTGGAAAGGTGGATCTCTCTCACACGTACCGACACAGACTATCCCCCAATTTAACTGATCCCCAAAGGTTTTTGATTAAATAGCGGAATAGAAAATATGATCCCAAAAAAGTGTATGTATATCACACGTACACAACCACACTGGGCCCCAATTACTATTGTTTGTACCCCTAAAAGGCTAGATGAGGAGTAGGGGGAGTATGGAACAGGCAGCACCCTCAAACCTTCAGAAGTATGAGATGAACCCCAACAACTTGGAAAGGTGGATCTCTCTCACACGTACCAACACAGACTATCCCCCAATTTAACTGATCCCCAAAGGTTTTTGATTAAATAGCGGAATAGAAAATATGATCCAAAAAAAGTGTATGTATATCACACGTACACAACCACACTAGGCCCCAATTACTATTGTTTGTACCCCTAAAAGGCTAGGAGTAGGGGGAGTATGGAACAGGCAGCACCCTCAAACCTTCAGAAGTATGAGATGAACCCCAACAACTTGGAAAGGTGGATCTCTCTCACACGTACCGACACAGACTATCCCGCAATTCAATTGATCCTCAAAGGTTTTTATTGAATAGCGGAATAGGAAATATGATCAAAAAAAGTGTATGTATCTCGCACGTACACAACCACACTAGGCCCCAATTACTATTGTTTGTACCCCTAAAAGGCTAGATGAGGAGTAGGGGGGGGTATGGAACAGGCAGCACCCTCAAACCTTCAGAAGTATGAGATGAACCCCAACAACTTGGAAAGGTGGATCTCTCTCACACGTACCGACACAGACTATCCCCCAATTTAACTGATCCCCAAAGGTTTTTGATTAAATAGCGGAATAGAAAATATGATCCCAAAAAAGTGTATGTATATCACACGTACACAACCACACTGGGCCCCAATTACTATTGTTTGTACCCCTAAAAGGCTAGATGAGGAGTAGGGGGAGTATGGAACAGGCAGCACCCTCAAACCTTCAGAAGTATGAGATGAACCCCAACAACTTGGAAAGGTGGATCTCTCTCACACGTACCGACACAGACTATCCCGCAATTCAATTGATCCTCAAAGGTTTTTATTGAATAGCGGAATAGGAAATATGATCAAAAAAAGTGTATGTATCTCGCACGTACACAACCACACTAGGCCCCAATTACTATTGTTTGTACCCCTAAAAGGCTAGATGAGGAGTAGGGGGGGTATGGAACAGGCAGCACCCTCAAACCTTCAGAAGTATGAGATGAACCCCAACAACTTGGAAAGGTGGATCTCTCTCACACGTACCGACACAGACTATCCCCAAATTTAACTGATCCCCAAAGGTTTTTGATTAAATAGCGGAATAGAAAATATGATCCCAAAAAAGTGTATGTATATCACACGTACACAACCACACTGGGCCCCAATTACTATTGTTTGTACCCCTAAAAGGCTAGATGAGGAGTAGGGGGAGTATGGAACAGGCAGCACCCTCAAACCTTCAGAAGTATGAGATGAACCCCAACAACTTGGAAAGGTGGATCTCTCTCACACGTACCAACACAGACTATCCCCCAATTTAACTGATCCCCAAAGGTTTTTGATTAAATAGCGGAATAGAAAATATGATCCAAAAAAAGTGTATGTATATCACACGTACACAACCACACTAGGCCCCAATTACTATTGTTTGTACCCCTAAAAGGCTAGATGAGGAGTAGGGGGAGTATGGAACAGGCAGCACCCTCAAACCTTCAGAAGTATGAGATGAACCCCAACAACTTGGAAAGGTGGATCTCTCTCACACGTACCGACACAGACTATCCCGCAATTCAATTGATCCTCAAAGGTTTTTATTGAATAGCGGAATAGGAAATATGATCAAAAAAAGTGTATGTATCTCGCACGTACACAACCACACTAGGCCCCAATTACTATTGTTTGTACCCCTAAAAGGCTAGATGAGGAGTAGGGGGGGTATGGAACAGGCAGCACCCTCAAACCTTCAGAAGTATGAGATGAACCCCAACAACTTGGAAAGGTGGATCTCTCTCACACGTACCGACACAGACTATCCCCCAATTTAACTGATCCCCAAAGGTTTTTGATTAAATAGCGGAATAGAAAATATGATCCCAAAAAAGTGTATGTATATCACACGTACACAACCACACTGGGCCCCAATTACTATTGTTTGTACCCCTAAAAGGCTAGATGAGGAGTAGGGGGAGTATGGAACAGGCAGCACCCTCAAACCTTCAGAAGTATGAGATGAACCCCAACAACTTGGAAAGGTGGATCTCTCTCACACGTACCGACACAGACTATCCCGCAATTCAATTGATCCTCAAAGGTTTTTATTGAATAGCGGAATAGGAAATATGATCAAAAAAAGTGTATGTATCTCGCACGTACACAACCACACTAGGCCCCAATTACTATTGTTTGTACCCCTAAAAGGCTAGATGAGGAGTAGGGGGGGTATGGAACAGGCAGCACCCTCAAACCTTCAGAAGTATGAGATGAACCCCAACAACTTGGAAAGGTGGATCTCTCTCACACGTACCAACACAGACTATCCCCCAATTTAACTGATCCCCAAAGGTTTTTGATTAAATAGCGGAATAGAAAATATGATCCCAAAAAAGTGTATGTATATCACACGTACACAACCACACTAGGCCCCAATTACTATTGTTTGTACCCCTAAAAGGCTAGGAGTAGGGGGAGTATGGAACAGGCAGCACCCTCAAACCTTCAGAAGTATGAGATGAACCCCAACAACTTGGAAAGGTGGATCTCTCTCACACGTACCAACACAGACTATCCCCCAATTTAACTGATCCCCAAAGGTTTTTGATTAAATAGCGGAATAGAAAATATGATCCAAAAAAAGTGTATGTATATCACACGTACACAACCACACTAGGCCCCAATTACTATTGTTTGTACCCCTAAAAGGCTAGGAGTAGGGGGAGTATGGAACAGGCAGCACCCTCAAACCTTCAGAAGTATGAGATGAACCCCAACAACTTGGAAAGGTGGATCTCTCTCACACGTACCAACACAGACTATCCCCCAATTTAACTGATCCCCAAAGGTTTTTGATTAAATAGCGGAATAGAAAATATGATCCCAAAAAAGTGTATGTATATCACACGTACACAACCACACTAGGCCCCAATTACTATTGTTTGTACCCCTAAAAGGCTAGGAGTAGGGGGAGTATGGAACAGGCAGCACCCTCAAACCTTCAGAAGTATGAGATGAACCCCAACAACTTGGAAAGGTGGATCTCTCTCACACGTACCAACACAGACTATCCCCCAATTTAACTGATCCCCAAAGGTTTTTGATTAAATAGCGGAATAGAAAATATGATCCCAAAAAAGTGTATGTATATCACACGTACACAACCACACTAGGCCCCAATTACTATTGTTTGTACCCCTAAAAGGCTAGGAGTAGGGGGAGTATGGAACAGGCAGCACCCTCAAACCTTCAGAAGTATGAGATGAACCCCAACAACTTGGAAAGGTGGATCTCTCTCACACGTACCAACACAGACTATCCCCCAATTTAACTGATCCCCAAAGGTTTTTGATTAAATAGCGGAATAGAAAATATGATCCCAAAAAAGTGTATGTATATCACACGTACACAACCACACTAGGCCCCAATTACTATTGTTTGTACCCCTAAAAGGCTAGATGAGGAGTAGGGGGAGTATGGAACAGGCAGCACCCTCAAACCTTCAGAAGTATGAGATTGTGTTCACTGTACCCCACAAAGATTGAGTTCACTGCACCCCACAATGATTGTGTTCACTGCACCCCACAAAGATTGTGTTCACTGCACCTCACAAAGATTGTGTTCACTGTACCCCCCAAAGATTGTGTTCACTGCACCCCACAAAGATTCTGTTCACTGTACCCCACAAAGATTGTGTTCACTGCACCCCAAAAAGATTGTGTTCACTGCACCCCAAAAAGGATGTTGTTCACTGCACCCCAAAAAGGATGTTGTTCACTCCACCCCAAAAAGATTGTGTTCACTGCACCCCACAAAGATTGTGTTCACTGCACCCCAAAAAGATTGTGTTCACTGCACCCCAAAAATGATTTTGTTCACTGCACCCCAAAAAGGATGTTGTTCACTGCACCCCAAAAAGGATGTTGTTCACTCCACCCCAAAAAGATTGTGTTCACTGCACCCCAAAAAGATTGTGTTCACTGCACCCCACAAAGGATTTTGTTCACTGCACCCCAAAAAGATTGTGTTCACTGCACCCCAAAAAGGATGTTGTTCACTGCACCCCAAAAAGGATTTTGTTCACTGCACCCCAAAAAGATTGTGTTCACTGCACCCCACAAAGGATTTTGTTCACTGCACCCCACAAAGATTGTGTTCACTGCACACCAAAAAGGATTGTGTTCACTGCACCCCAAAAAGATTTTGTTCACTGCACCCCAAAAAGATTGTGTTCACTGCAGCCCAAAAAGATTGTGTTCACTGCAGCCCAAAAAGATTGTGTTCACTGCAGCCCAAAAAGATTGTGTTCACTGCAGCCCAAAAAGATTGTGTTCACTGCAGCTCACACACAGAAAAATGGATGTGGATCACTGACACCTGCCTATCTCCAATCCCACACCACACAGCAATATCGATTGTAGTTTGTAGAACACAGTTTCCCTAAAATTCAGCAGACTCTGTCCCTAACAGGATTGAGAAGAGATCGTAGATCAGGATTGAGTGCAGACCCCACCCCCCACACAGCAATATCGATTGTAGTTTGTAGAAGACACTGACCCTATAATTCAGCAGACTCTATCCCTAAAATGCCTACAACTCGCCCTGCCTAAACACTCCGACCTGTCCCTCAATTCTATCCGGACACAAATGGTTTTTTCCTGCCTATCTTTCCCTAATCAGCAGCCAGCACGTTGATGTGTGCTCTGTCCCTGAATCTAAGCAGCATAATGACGCCGCTGCGGCTGCCTCGAACTTATAAAGACTTGGTCACATGCTTCAGACGGCCAATCACAGCTACTGAGACATTTGCAGGCATGGCTGGGATGGCTTAAGGCACACCAGTTAAACGATTGTTGATTGGCTGTTGAAAGCCCGCCATGAAAAGAGCGCCAAAGCATGCAAAACCCGGAAATAAAACGACCGAACACGGATTTTTACCCGAACATACAGTAAAGTGTCCGTGTCCGTGTTCGGGTACAAAAAATCCAATTATTCGGTACGAACACGAATAATACAGTCCGTGTTCGCTCAACACTACTCGGGTACCGCCAGAAGCATCGCTGGATCCTGTAAAAGAGGTTACTTACCTTGTCACCGGGATCCAGCAATGTATGCGAGCGGTATGCGGCGGCGGATCTTCCTCCCGATCCTCTCCGTGCCCCGCCTTCTGTCTCCTGCGATGTGGCACTCGCAGGGGGGTGGAACCGGCGGCAAATTCAAATGTAAAACACACCAAACACACTGATACCATTCAAAATAAAATAAATTCACATTACATTGCCCCCCAGTATCCTTTCCTGCAGTTTTACTGTACTTTTCATATATATATATATATATATACACATACACATATATATATATATATATATATACATATAGGTGTGTGTATATATATATACAGTATATATATGTATACATACATACATACTTTAACTTATTTATAGTTTTTTATTATATTAAAATTTATGATTTTGTGTTTCAAACTTTATCATACCCAAGATGTTATAAAGAAGAATGCACAGTAAAAAAAAAAAAAATATGTAAATAGTTGGTTTGGGCTGCTCATTCTCAAGAATTACATGCAAAATAATGGTACCACTTTCAGCACCTAAAATCCGAAAGAATCATACCACCAGGGCGGTTAATGTCATTGGAACTCAATGAGGTCAGTGTCCACCAATTTGAAATAACTGCTAGAGTCTTTAAGTGTTCTGCTTCCCTACTTACCTATACTAGCTATATTTAATACATTTAAAATGAAAACACAAACTAATGAGTAGCTACAAAATTTTTCTATTATCCCTAGCTAGCAAACAAATTTTGTTTTGTACACTTATCTGAAAACTAGCTAGGAATCACAAGAGCCTTTGAGGGAAATACACCCACCATAAGAAGGGTTCATGCTGTGTTCTTCGTTATATACTTCTCCGAAAATAGCACAGTGGGTCCATAACACGCCAGTAACTAAAAGAATGACAGAGAGAAAGGACTCTCATTTCTTTTGTAGGGTACTTACATATACTAGGACTGCCTTTACCCAGGTTCATATTCAGACATTATGATGTTATAGGCACACCGGTATGCTGATGTCCTGTTGCACAAACCCTAACCCTTGTGTCGTGTTAATTTTTGCATAAAATCAATGCTAGAATGGGCTTGTGAAGACAGAAATAAGCACCAAACATGAGAAAGGAGAGATAGTAGAGCCTTCATACTCCTCTTAGCACCTCCAGCTTCTCCTTAACCCTACATTTTGTTGTTACATTTAGCCACAAATGTTCACGGATGAACATAAGAAGGAAACAAAATATTAAGAGTTATCACAGTTTGTTCATTTTGGTTCTGCTTCCTTTAACTCTGCTAGTCCTAGGCATGGGTAAAATAGAACCGTTATGGTAAATACAACCCTGGGCTTGCCCATTTTGCTCAACATTATGGGGTTAATTTACTAGAGTGCAAAATCTGGTGCAGCTGTGCATGATAGCCAATCAGCTTCCAACTGCAGTTTGTTCAATGAAGCTTTGACCAAAAAAAAAAAACTGGAAGCTGATTGGTTTCTTTGCAGAGCTCCACCAGATTTTGCGCTCTCCAGTTTTAGTAAATCAACCCATATGTCCCTATTTTCATTATAATAGAAAACGTAGAGGTTGATTTATTAAAGGAGCAAAGCATGTTTGCATCCCAAAATTAATTTTTGCTTAGCTTAGTGAATGGGGTGAAACTGTGCTGACTGAACAATCAAATCAGGTGTAAACAAAATACGCGTTTTAAATTTTTCCCTTGCACATGATTGTGTATTCTTTGCCATTTTCACCTTATTTCACTTCATTCGCTGAGTAAATAGTCACTTTGCAGAGTGAACATGATTTGCTCCTTTAGTAAATCAACCCCATTGTGTCGATGCATAGCTCTGCATGTACAGTACTTTCAAAGTAAATTTCAAAATCAAAAACAAGCAAAATTGTCAAAAGAGGCTCTATGTTGTGACATTAATTATTTTTTGTAGAATGACCATATATTAAAGATGAAATACCTTTATCAGTATGATTATACAAAATGGTTAGAGTAAAATATATAAATGGTATCCTGGGTGAAGAGTTATCTTGAAATATTTGGTGAGAAAATGTGTAGATTTGGAACAGATTGCTAAGAATGAAAGGTGTTAACAACAGTTTTTACTGGGAAAAAATTCAGGAACTTTAATTTTACTGTGTGCTGTCAAGCACAAATCATGGTAACAATTAAAAGGAAAAGTGCACAGTGCAGTGCCAAAGGCAATTTCAATCTGTTGCCGACCTCTACATATACAACTCATATACATAAACAGTCCTGTGGTCTTGTATTCTTAGAAAGTCCTGCTTTCATTACTGCATGACTTGCAGTGGCTATTTTCCAAGAAACATTCTTTATTAACACATACAACCAGGCTTGGATTTGCGGATAAGCCATATGGGCTCATCTATGGGTTTACAAGAGCTTTGAAAGATTGCAATTATTTGTAATGTCAATATGTTCTGCAGTGAACATTTAACCACTGACATCAATCTCTGTCCCTAAAAAAACGTAATATCTAATATCTTTACTATGGCTATATAATTACTTGTATTATGTTAAAGTATCTGCTTTGAATCATGTTTTTATTCCTGAAGTACTCGTGAGCATTTAGATATATTTCGCTGGGATTTCAGAGAATTTGAAGGAGAAAAGAAAGTAAGACTGGTCATACATGAGGTTTTTTTTTTCTTTTTTGTTCAACTAGTGGGTTAAACGAAAGAAAAGTAATTGATTCTCCCCTCCTCACAGTCAGTGAGGAGGAGAGAATCTCTCCCTCTGAGCTATTGTATTCTGACAGCGGGGAGACTTCTCCCGGCTCAGAATACACTGATCAGTTACACCAGCTATAGCCGGATGCACCAGTCAAGATAACATTTTCCAACAGACTGGTTGTAAACAAGTCAATCGATATACAGCCAGCCTGAAATTCATGTATGGCTGGCTTTATATATAGAAGTTTAAAAGTTATACAAAGTAACCAGTTTTATTATTTGTTTTATTTTACAGATCATAGAGGTTAAATCCTGATTGGTCGCACCTGGGCGTTTTTGTTGCAGGCGTTTTTTTGGGCATTTTTTGGGCGTCTTTGGAGGCAGGCATAACATCTGAACTTCTGTATAGGGGTATATATACACACACACATATATGTATATATACACATACACACATATACCGTAGGTGTGATAGGAGCGGATATGTGTGTGTGTATATATACCCCTATACAGAAGTTCAGATGTTATTCCTGCCTCCAAAGACGCCCAAAAATGCCCAAAAAAACGCCTGCAACAAAAACGCCCAGGTGTGTTGTTGCAGGCGTTTTTTTTGGGCATTTTTTGGGC
The DNA here is from genome assembly GCF_965119305.1 of Pelophylax lessonae. NCBI lineage: Eukaryota > Metazoa > Chordata > Amphibia > Anura > Ranidae > Pelophylax > Pelophylax lessonae. Next base: position 475,825,735 of record NC_138769.1, on the reverse strand, counting down.
GTCTGCGTCCATGCTCTCCAATCAGAGCTGATTGGAGAGCATGGACACCCCCCTTTGCACAGCACACAGGAAAAGAGCTGAGGCTGTCAATCACAGGCTGTGTGCTGGAGTTCCCTCCTCTGTAACATTTATTTCTCTTGTTGTTGGGAAAACTTGTCAGAAGTGATTCATGCTGATAGCAGAGCAGCAGACAGAAAATACACTCAGTGATCCTAATTGAGACAAGTACACAGTAGAAGCATGTGCTTTGCTCATATTTCATGTCTGAGGTTTACAATTACTCTTAAAGCATTATTAAGATTGCAGTTTCCCTTAAACAGAATAAAAAAACATGTTTTCTCTGGTACATGTTCCCCAGGACAGTGGGCAGACTCCCATGCCATTTGTTTGAAAAAATCATTGTCTATTAGCCCAGCAAATGGCCATTACAGTTTTTTTCTAACATTCAACATAGCTTCTTCTTTGTGATTTTATAACATTTTATTTTATTTTCTGTTTGCTTATAATTAGGGTTGAGCGAACACATACTGTATTGTTCGGGATCCTACCGGACTTTTGTGTTTGGTATCCGGACACGGACCCGAACATTTTACTGTATGTTCGGGATACAGTCCGTTGTTCGGTAATTTATTTCATGTTTTGGCACAGTTTTAATGGCGTGGTTTCAACAGCCGCAGGGCAGCCAATCAACAAGCGTTTAACTAGTGCGCCCTTAGAAGCCATCACAGCCATGCCTACTAATGGCATGGCTGTGATTGGCCAGTGCAGCATGTGACCCAGCCTCTATATAAGCTGGAGTCACATAGCGCCGCACGTCACTCTGCTCTAACTACTGTAGGGAGAGGTTCCTGATGCTGCTGAGAGAGAGATAGGAGATTATTGTAGGGGCAGGCTGGAGATTGCTTTCAGGGAAAGAATAGGAAGAATCTTCTTTAATCAGACAGCGATCTACATCGATTTTATTGTGTGGGGGTGCAGTGCACAATCTTTTTGCCCTGACCTGAGCCCAGTGAGGAGGAGGGAGAAAAAAAAAACTTTTATCAGTCTGTTAGGTGGGCGGCGTGCGGCCTGTAGCGGCCATGTAATGCAAGCTCAGTGCATATGTGTCTGCTTAATCAGGATTTAGAAAAAACAAAACGTTTTTTCCTTCATATTTTACTGTGACTTACAGCGTTTAGACACTGCTGTTCTAATCTGCTATTCAAAAAGCACCAATTTAAGGGGAAAATTATTTTTCAGTTTTTCATTCATACTTTACTGTGACACTGACATACAGCGTTATCACAGACAAGCGCAGCCGCCTGTCCAGAGCCAATGTGGACAAGCTCACGTTCATTAAAATTAACCAGGTATGGATCCCACAGGACTTGTCTGTACCTTGTGCAGAATAGACATTACAGGCCTTACCCAGCCATTGTTGTATTTTTGATCTTTCTTACTCTTTTGGGGTGTACCCTAATTTAAAAAGAAATTTAAAATTAAAAACAAAAACCAGTGTTGGCTACCTTGTCCTCCTCCACCACCGCTTCCACCTACACATGGCCGCCTTCCGCCACTCAACCGGGCTCTCCTGACCCACGGGGAGGCCTAAGCAACCAACCACTGGCTGAGCGGAGACCTGAGCAAAGCCTGAATTGCTTTGATCGGGTCTCAGCTATGATAACCAGGAAGCAACATCATGACATCACTTCCGGTTTACTCAGGAGCCAACAACCCCAGTTTTCAAATATTGAAAGTATTAAAAAATGCAGATCTTGGATGCATTTTGAATGCTTTCAAGTGCAGAGGAGGAGCTTGGGGTATTATAGACCCCAGATCCCTCCATAAAGAGTGCCTGTCACATGCCTATTGTTGTCACAGGGATGTTTACATTCCTTGTGACAGCTATAAAAGGGACAGTGTACAAATGAAAAAATGAAATTAAAATAAATAAGAAAAAAAAAAACTAAAGCACCCTATCACTCTGTGCTTGTGCGCAGAAGCGAATGCACATGTAAGTCACGCCAGCATATCTAAACAGTGTTCAAACCACACATGTGAGGTATCACCGCAATCGTTAGAGCAAGAGCAATAATTCTAGCACAAAACCTCTGTAATTCTAAGCAGGTAACCTGTAAAAAAAAGTTAAAGTGTCACCTATGGAGATTCTTAAGTATCGTATTTTGTTGCCATTCCACGAGCGTGAGCAATTTTAAAGCATGATATGTTAGGTATCTGTTTACTCGGCGTTACATCATCTTTTACATTATACAAAAAAATTGGGCTAACTTTACTGTTTTTTTTTTTAAGATTAATTAAAATGTATTTTATTTCTAAAACAATTGCATTTGAAAGACTGCTGTGCAAATACAGTGTGACATAAAATATTGCGATGACCGACGACCACCATTTTATTCTCTAGGGTCTCTATATATATATAGCACCCTCCTAGGCAGGTGCTAGGTAGAGAGTATAGTAGAGTATAGTTTTGGTTCTGTCTGCCTATCAGAGGAGCAGCAGGCAAAATCTATATTGCACCCTGCTTAACAGAGAGCAGGATCTGTAGTTAGGTGTGCCCAGTGTGTGAATTATTTGGTCTCAGGGAGTGTCCCCAGCTGATCCAATGGGGAGGCACGTTGGATGCTGGAGGAAACCTGACCCATGACACACAGGCTTTTGGTACTGCCCCGGGGATTGGCACAGACACAGTTGGTCTCGGTGCATTATGGGGCAGGGTATAAAAACCCACTGGCACATGAGGTAGTGGTATTTGGCGGGAAGCAGAGTCCCGAAGGAGGGTGGCGGCTGCCTCTTCTTCTGAAATGGAAGGTGATGGGCACAGGCAGTCGGCCTGGTGAACCTAAAGTGTGGAGCTGAACCCAGAGGTCCAGGAGAGCTGATTGGAGGAGTTTGGGCACTACGAGACTCTGGAAAAACAGTATCGTGAGTACAGAGGATCTTGCCCAGGGGGTCTTCCCAGGAAGGGAACCACTCCGGAGTGTAGAGTCAGTGGACGGTGTCAGCTAGAACAGAGAAAGGGGGTACTGGGGGAGTACCCTGAAGAGAAACACAAATAGGAACACTTACCTCATCTTCATTCAAGTGACAGGATGAAGTATAAATAAAACAAGAAAAACAACAACCCCTACACTGATCATTGATTGAGCCAAGATCTTAAAGTATTAAGATTTCTGCAAACAGTTGCTACGGGTAACCCAGGGGAATCCAAAAGTGTCACTCTTCAGCAGTCCCCTAGGGGGCAGTCCTATATATACTGTATATATATATATATATATATATATATATATATATATATATATATATATATATATATATATATATAATGTTTGGGGGTTCTAAGTCATTTTCTTGCAAAAAATACTGATTTTAACTTGTAAGCAACAAATGTCAAAAAAAGGCTTAAGGCCCGTACACACGTGCAGATTGTCGGCCGAAAAGCTTCGGCCGATTGTAGGCTTGTTAGTATGATGCTTCCGACAGCCGACAGCGCACTTTCGGCCGAACAGAATCTGTCGTGCAAGCATTAAAATTTTTGTATGCCGACACCAGATCGGCCGATTGTTCGGCAGTCAATACAGAATTCGGCTGACAGACAGCAGATTTGCAAGACTGGGCATGCTCAGAAAAGAAAAAACACAGGGAAAGTTAACCATCACATGACATCACTTCTGCAGTCGGCTGTAGTCGGCGGACAAAATTCTTGTGCAGTCTTTTGCACTTTTCAACAGACACGACAGCCCGGGGACAAAAGACGGCCGATCGTTCGGCCGACGATCTGCACGTGTGTACGGGGCATAAGTCTTTCAAATGGTTAATATACAACACTCCTAGAAGAGAAGAGAGTTGTGATATGCAAGGAGGGATGAGTCTGTGCTAGGGAATTAATGCTCCTAGTAATACACTATAGTAAAATTTTCTACTTCAAAGGCACATTGCATGAGCATGAATGATAATTTATGGACAGGAAACACACTGCAAGTAATCAACTGAAACACTTAATTTTTCTGTGCACTTTTTAGGTTGGTGACAGGTTCTCTTTAGAAAATGTATCAAACATTTTTTCTCAGTCATCTGTCTTGTCTTCTGAGTGTGTAATGCACAAAAGCACACAAACTGTGACACACTGAATACAGTCCTTTGTGCACCAGTGACATTACTAGATCTGTCGTTTGAGGCTAAAGCGCCCACCAAGGAGCGATACCCAGGTTCTGTGCCATTGTCACTCACTGAGGGGTGTGAGGGACAAATTCTCAATCTGTGATAGATCATGTCCTTCTGGTCTGAAATTTAAACACATTCATCAAGTTGTCAATCAGGAGCTAACAAATCTACAATTACTACAGTACCATTTACTGTAATTGTGACTCTTTAACAGGGACAATCCTGTGTCTTTTGTCTTAGTTATGTGTATTGTGGATGGTGGATTTCTTGTACATTTACTAAAAAGTCCATTCTAATTATTTTCTTAAAAAATGTTCATGTTAGAATGCAATATAAAGAGCAGGGATGTGATTTCATAACAGCTTACTTTATCAATTTGATTAATCATTTGGCTAACCTCTGTGTTTAGTACAATGCATAATGTTTCATAATTAACTGTGTTCTATACTTTTATTGTCAATGACCATGTTTTTCATGGAATATAATACCTATTATTTATGAGATTATACTTTCAAAAGAGTCATGAATATGTGGTTAGCACTCAGATGGGCTCTTGTTCGAAGCAGTAGTGAATGTGAAGTAGCTTATGCTCAGAAGTCCATTAATTACAGTGGTTAACCGCAATTTTTACTGCTCTCAAGACACTACTAATTATTTCCCAATTTCCAGTCCTCTTCACAGAAACCTCTATCTCTAAAGTGACAGTTATGTTTATCCCTCAAATTAAGGTGTGATCATGCCTTAAAAGATATATATATATTTTTTTTCTCAATTCTATTTTTTTACTTTTTAATGTCGCTTTGCTGTATCTTTTTCTTTCTTAATGCTTTGATGCCCAATATCCTAAATTGAGTTATAATCCATATTTTTTTAATTCTGGTGAACATTAAGGTATTTAACCCCTTATCCCTGAATGTACACGACTGGCAGCATGGAGGTGGGCCTTATTTCATGATGCCACATATATGCATCATTGTTTTCTGTTATTCCTGATCCCAAAATAACAATCCAGAGTGGGTAGGATGGGCTTTCAATCATGTGAGCTCTGTGACAGCCCATCACAGCGATCCTATGATTGGAAAGCCCTGGAAATCAACAGACGTTAAGATCTGTTGTTACCTTCAGCATGAAATACACTATATTACCAAACGTATTGGGACGACTGCCTTTACACCCACATGAACTTTAATGGCATCCAGGTCTTAGTCCATAGGGTTAAATATTGAGTTGGCCCATCCTTTGCAGCTGTACCAGCTTCAACTCTTCTGGGAAGGCTGTCCACAAGGTTTAGGAGTGTGTCTCTGGGAATGTTTGACCATTCTTCCAGAAGGGTATTTGTGAGGTTAGGCACTGATGTGGACGAGAAGGCCTGTCTTGCAGTCTCCACTCAAATCATCCCAAAGGTGTTCTATTGGGTAGAGGTCAGGACCAGTCAAATTCCTCCACCCCAAACTCACTCATCCATGTCTTTATGGACCTTGCTTTTTGCATTGGCCCAAATAATTTGGTGGAGGGGGGATTATGGTGTGGGGTTATTTTTCAGAGGGTGGGTTTGGCCCCTTAGTTCCAGTGAAGGGAACTCTTAAGGCATCAGCATACCAAGACATTTTGAACAATTCATGATCCCAACTTTGTGGGAACAGTTTGGGAATTGCCCCTTCCTGTTCCAACATGGCTGCCCACCAGTGCACAAACAAGGTTCATAAAGACATGGATAAGTGAGTTTGGGGTTGAGGAAATGGCCAAAATTGTAATGTATGATGGTAGGATTATATGAGATTTATATATAATTTCTGCATAATTTTTTTCTTGCTTCAAAACATGGCTTCAGAAACACTTTTTTAAAGCTCTCTGAACGGCAGTCAAAGCCCCTGTCACTAAATAAAATGGTTTGTTTACAGTTCTGTTTAAACCTTGCATTCATCTTGTTTTGCTTTGCTTCGCTTCAAAAAGTATACCTCATCATGACGCTTTAGTAGTGCTTTAAAGCGTCTTCAAAGCCTCCATAGAAGTCTATGACAAAGCTCACTTGAAGCACCTTAAGCTTTTGAGAGGCTTTTATTCAACTTTAGCTTTGCTTTATTTTAGAGAAATTGCTGGTATTAGATATCAACACACACAGGGCATCTGCCAAGCTTAAAAAAAGCACCACGAAGCATCATCGAAGCACCACAGAAGCATTGCAGAAGCAACAAAAACACATCAAAAAGAATGTTGAAGCAGTAGGCGCTTTAATGTGTGTTTAGGTCGAAGCAAGTGTAAATGAGCCCTTACTGTAATTTATTTACTTGTATAAAATTTTTGTGTCCGGTAAAGGATTGTTGCCTGAGATTGTATTGACTTTGAGAAGAATTCACTTAATATAGAATATATAATAATTTTGTCATATGGTGGTTGAGCTAGATGGACTTGTGTCTTTTATTAACCAGACTTACTTTGTAACTATGTATGCAATTTTATATTCTGTTCTTCATTGTACTTTTACAATCTAATCATTACCTGTAGGTGGGAACATCTTTTGTTTTCTTTTGTAATGATGGTGTTTTATGAATATTTTACCGGGTGGCTCATTTTTATATTCATATTGATATATGCCGCCTAAACCTTTAATGCTTTTAAGTCCTAGCATCACTGGAGAATTTGCTCTTTTGTAGGTGGAATTCCCCTTCTTGCCATTTCTGCACAGTATATTATATTAAGATATTCAAACATTCGCTGCCAATTGCAATGCCCTGAAGACGTCTATATTGATGAAACGCGTGAGAGCTTTGGGCTGACATCATCACGCACATGATCCTGACTGAGTGGTGTGCTTTCTGTTTTATGCTGTTCATCTTTAGACCTCTGGAAGTGCAATTTTATTATTAAGAAGGTGTTTAAAGGTAATTCACTATAGTCTCTTTGATCTTCCTTATGCTGTTTGGGATTTACTGGAGCTATAACTCATGTGAGTTGGTTGTTGTCCTGAGGTCTTTATCATCTGAGGCTATTGTGGCTATGATTGAGGCTCGAGGGCCATGGGGTTGACGTTGTCATCTTAAGGCTACCTGGTGGCTGTCAGACATTGTCCTGTACACAAATGCTACTGATCTCCAATTGTTGGAGTCAAACCCTCTGGTAAGCAGGTGGAGTGTACCTGTGGTTTTGGAGCACTGGATCTGTACTACAAATTCCTGGGACATGAAGTTCACTGAGTGCATAGCACTTTATGTCACTATGCTAATGTTACTTCATTTGTCATATTGGGGTAAATTTACTAAAACTGGTCCACTCAGAATCTGGTGCAGTTGTGCGTGGTAGCCAATCAGCTTCTGACCTAAGCTTGTTCAATTGAGCTTTGGCAATAAAACCTGGAAGCTGATTGGTTTCTATGCAAAAGTGACCCTGATTTTGCACTCTCCAGTATTTGTAAATAAACCCCAATGTGAAGATTATTTATTTATTTATTTATTTAAGGGACATTGCATCTATTTTAATATATTTTAATTGGGTTTCGTATCCTGACACTGTATAGTATGCAGCATCCTTCCTTGCTCTATTTATTTGTATTAATTTGAACTATACTCCTTTTTTACACCAAGTGCAAGGTAGTTTTTTTTTCATAAATGATCATCCCGTGCCAACGAAGGCAGAGGTTTTATTAGAATAGTTAGATGAAGTGTTGCAAACATCAACGCAAGTCATAAAAATTGACCAGTTTGTTCACACCTGTATGTTTCCATATAAAGATGCTTCTACTATGTTGAGCACTATAAATTAAGTAGCATCTACAGTCCCCAAATGTTTTCCAACAATCTGTAAAAAGTTTTACTGTAACACATTCTAAACATATTTTCTTTTTTTTCCATCACTAACTTATGAAAGGCACTCACACTTTTGAGAACTTTTAAAATAGATTCTATTTTTTTAGACATTATGGCAACACAGATTTTCTGACAACTGTAATACAACAGTGTATACATATGTTAGACAAAAGGAAGGCAAGGCACTAATTTGTAGCAGCTGCTCCCACGAGAAAATGGCATGGACAATAAAGGAATCCACATAGTGGTGTTATTTGGGAATCTTTAAACTTTCTAAGCTGTCCTACATACACTGGAAATGTATTTAATCTTAGAGGTTTTAGCTTTTATCTTGAACAGTTAGTTGTACTGATTGTAGATTGTAACTACTTGCCATATAAATTGCAAACAAATCAGTATTGTTGTAACCATTCATATTTTTCATTATTGTTTCATAACATTTCTCTATCATTATATAGATTTTTGAAAGAATAGATTCAGTCAGAAGGATTCCACTGTTAACCTCTTTCAACAAAGGTTAGTGTCTGGCGGTGATGAGTGAACTGGGCAAAGTTCGGTTAGCTAGATGTTCCCTGAACACTTGAAAAAACTGCAAACCTTGAACAGAGCACTCAGATCCTATTAAAATCTATCATAACTGAATCTTGTAATTTCTATGACCTTTTTCAAGGCCACTTTGCAAACTTTTGGTAAATGATCATCAGTGATTTGCGCTTGTTGTGATAGATGATTGATCTTTGTCACTGGATGACATGACTAGCATTGAATTCACATGTTGGGTTGGGTTATTTTTATCAAAGTAATTTTTCTATGGTGCATGTGTGTAAAATTTTAGGAGGTACTCCACACAAAAAAAAAAAAAAAAAAGAAAGAAAAAAAAAAACCTGCCTGAGGTCCTCTTAAAGTATATCCCAAGCTCTTGTCCTAGGTAGGAGACCTGTATGGATTTTAAGAAGGGGAACCCACACAAAAAAAGTGTGAGGTCCCCCTAGGATGGGACTCATTCCTCATCCTTGGCATTGTAAATATGAGGATCTGTGGGGGGAGCCTTTAAAAAAAAGAGGGCCACCCCATTTCTAAGGCCCCCCTATGTGATTGAGTATGGGGTACTTAGCACCCCTTTTTACTCATTCATAATAAAAAAAAGCCCTACAATATAAATCTAACATCACGCTTTTCATTCAGTGATGTACATCAATCATCAATCAAGAGTGATGATGCACCAACAAAAACACGAAGACCTACGCTACAATCCTCTGCCATGAGACATTTCAAATGACAGATCCCTGGCTGACTGCTGAAATCAAAACCAAGGCCATTTTTGGTAAATAACATCACCTGGGATGGGTACTGGCTTGTTGGCTTGTTTATAATAAGCAGGCAGGAAGGTGGCTAGAAGATGTCATTTAGTATCATCATCAGTAAATGAATGATTTCTGGCTCCAGACTGAGGTTTGGGCAGCCAGGTGAACTGGCTTTTTAGTTTACCTGTTTGGTGAACTGTGAATAACTGGGGTTCAGGTTGAACTCATGGCTGACCCAAACCTGGACCTCGTCCTTAAGCGTTTAGCAGTACAGGTGAGTATGCAAAAAAGGGGCATAATGTCAACATTATGAAAGTAGGGTTACAAAGTGTTTTAAACTTAAGATGAGATTTGCACAGAGGGTTAGTTTATGAAGGACATTACTGTAGAGAAGGAGTTCACTTTCTATACCAGGAGTTGTACACTGAATACTACCAGCACTGATCTTCTGGAACTGATAGGTAATGTACCAACCTATGCTGTTATGTGCTCACTAATAAGTCACTTTTAACCCTGATATGAACTGGTACATGGGCAGTGACTCCACAAAGGTTCTATAGCTTCCCAGTCGTCAAAGTCAGGGCAGTGTTGCCAACCCCCTGAAGTGAAGTTTACTGACAGGATGCCAAAATTTACAAACGCCACCAATTATTTTACTGGCAAAATACAGTCACATTTTTTTAATAACACTGCAAAAAAGTACGTAACATGGCTGTTTTCAGTGCTAAACAGTGCAATTATTAATATTTAATCTATAAAAATGTAGCTAGTGCTATTAACAATGTGTTTAAGTTAAACAAAAGTCAAAAAACATTTTTCTCCATTTACATGAAGATTAGGTTGATATAACCCAGCCAGAACAGTGCCCCCCATATATCAGAGTGTGCAGGATCCCCCTAACAGTGCAAGGGAACTCTGATATAAAGTGGAATGCTGCAGATAATGATCTAAGGGGAAATTATGTTGTAAGGGGAGGGCTCTGGTGACCAAAGACCACCTTATATAAAAGTTCACTGCCTTCCCCTTTACATCAAAGTTCCCACTTACATCAGGGCTTGCAGCATTGTCCATTACATCAGAGTTCCCCTTGACAGAGACTGCAGACATGGTACAGGTGATGGTCAGAGGCTGTGGACATTATTAGGAGGTGGTCAGCCATATTTTTGCCTCCTTCCTTCACCCTTCCCCCCAGTAGTGTCCTCCTCTGCCCCCCCCTGCCCCCCCCCCCCCCAAGTAGTGTCCCTTCCTTCCCCTTCATATCATGACCCCCCACTGCAGTGTCCTGTTGTTTTTTCTACAAAATACCTCCCCCCCCAACAGTAGTGTCCTAATCTGTCCCCCTTCACCACCCACATCAGTGTCCTCCTCTGCCACCCTGCCACCCTTCACATCACCCTTCCACAGCAGAGCCCTCCTCTGCCCATCTTAAAATAGCCCCCACAGGACTGTCCTTTTCTGTTCCCTTTCATATCGACCCCCAAATCAATTTCCTCCTCTGCCTCCCTTCATGACACCTCCCTGCATCATTGTCCTCTAATGCCCCCTTCACTCCCCCCAGCAGTGTCCTTCATTTTTCCCCCTCACATCAGTGTCCACTTCTGCCCCCCCCACCCCCTCACAGCAGTGTCCTCCTCTGCTTCCCTTCATATTAACCCCCATTGGTGTCCTCCTCTGCCTTCCTTCACCCCCTCACAGTAGTGTTCTCCACTTTCCCCTGCATCCCCCTACATCAGTCACCTCCTCTGCCCCCTTCACACTCCCCTACAGTAGTTTCCTCCTCTGTCCCCCTTCATATTACCTCTCCACATCAGTATTCTCCCCTGCCCCCCTTCACCTCCCCCCACAGTAATGTCCTCCTTTGCCCCCTTCACCCCCCACAGTAGTGTCCTCCTCAGCTCCCCTTAATATTACCACCTTAGATCAGTGTCCTCCTCTGCTGTGGTGAGGCACTGCAACTGAAACCGAATGCCTTCCATTCAAAAATGGAGCCAGGCAGTGCCATTACATTACTAAGCATACACCTGCCCAACCAAAAATGTGAGAGCGTGTAGGAGCTTTGAGACCAGCAGGCTTTGAAATGGCACATGCACAGTTGCACTGTCTGCCCACGGCCATATTTTTTACCGGGGCTGCTGCCTTTAATGAGCATTTGTGGGCAGCCCGAAAATGGGCTGACATTTTTTGGAGCTATAGCAGTAAAAGAAGCTTCCACCGACCAGTAGGACAAGTATACACGCAGGTCACTGTGGCAGACGACACAGGCTTACTCAAGGTCTAAGCATTAACCAGAGCTCCTGGTGGAGATGGGTTTTGCTGTGCGCTAGGACCAGGTCATGGTTCTCAGGACCACACCACCAGTAGGGATGGGCAAACAATTCTGCCCAAGCATGAGTTTGGGCCGAACATTTGCCTGTTCGGCCCTTCGCCGAACATCTGAGTTTGCAAACAGAGGGGTGTTTGGCCCATCCCTACCCACCAGGAAGTAAGAAAGTTGGGGTCCAGTAGCAGATATAGCAGGTAGGAATCAAACAGAAGTGTAGTCAGTAAAACAAGCCAAAGGTTGGTAACAAGTGGTTGCAGGTTGGGATCAAGTGGAAGCATAGTTAAGGAATAAGCCAAAGGTTGGTAATGCGGTAATGAGTAGTAACAAAGATACGGACGACAGCAAGAGTGACAAGAATGGGATGTTGACTGGAGAGCGCATAATCATCTGGAACACAGGAAGTGCAAAGGCATGGCCTAAATAGTTCATGGGAGGAGCAAAGGGTTCAAGGTTCAGGAGAAAAAAGTCACAAGACAAGGTTGTCTAAGGAATTAGGCAAGGAGCTGTCCAGCATCTCAGGTGGATCAGCAAGAACAGATACTGCCAGACACAACAGAGGTTGCAGGTTCAGATTTCGGTCCTGACACCAGTATACCAATAACTCAAATAGTAGCATTTTTTTTAGATACCCAAACCTTGATAAGCAAAAGTTTATTTTCTATGATCTCTGGTTTTAGGAACTGCAAGTCAGTGTATAAGTTCATGTTACTTGAAGCCACTGCTGGCCCAGACTGATGTTCTTAAGCCCACTAGAAATGCTTTTCATGCTTTACCATGAACAAGAGAAGTACCATAAATGATTATTGCTGCTTTACCCATACATTATGAGATACATAGTGCATTCTGATACTGGTCACTTCATACCAGGATTGTATTTTAATGTTGAGTTTGTTATGTAGACTGATGGCTTGCTGTTATGGCTCAGGCCGCCCAATATCTCCCATGTCCATTCTCAAATGACTTCCTTCCAAATAGCAAATTATTTGATTTGATTCTTTTAATCTTGTAAATAGAAGCAAAACTGCAGACATTTTCCACACAGTACTTTTTTGCTGCTTCATGTTCTCATAATGATGGCCAGTATATCCAACCAACTTCCTCCGGGGGATCCCTCTGAGGCCAGGTCATCCATGACCCATCCTAGCCTGTGACTGGACAGAGAAAGCTGAAGTTGCACAGTGATGTGCTTGTCTCACTGTCCTGATTTCTTTTCCTATCAGCATGCCTTTTGTTAGCACACAAAGTGGCTCCTTTTATGGCTTTTTTCCCTCTACCGCTCTGCTACACAAGGACTACAACAGGCTAATACCTGGTCAAATTCAGGTGCTTGCAATAAAAATGCACTTGATTACGTATAATGATTATGGTTATTACACAGCTGCAAACTTGTATTTTTTATGTCTGTCAAGAATTCATATTGAACAATACCTTTGACATGCCACAGTTAGAAGACCTCCAACCTCATATTTATTGATTTGCTCAGACGTACTTCTCTTGTGTAAATTGTAATGCCTTTAAAATCTGTTAAAGCCCAAGCTTACGCACACTTATTATTATTTTTATGGTTTAATGTGCAACTCTAATCAAAGCTTATTTAGTGGATGTAACTGTACTTTGTGTGCCTGATATCAAATATACATTACTTTTTGGCAATCAAATGCATTTGGGAGATGTAATTTTCTGTGCTGTAAACACAATAGGACTGTTGTCCAAAAATCCCAATCAATCATTTGTGGCTGTACAATTTCTCCTCTATTCTTGTTTAGTGACAACTTCAAATTTTATATTTTTTCTCACTTTAGGTCCTGATACCAGTGGTTGCCAAGACCAACAGAATGGGTAAATCTTCCTAACTGGGACAGAGATAGCAATAAAGACTCAGCAGGTGTTCAACTTACACCTCACTAATCAATCCAACACTAGAAAAAAGTAGCTTTAGATAAATATATGTAAATCATATAATAAAACTACTACAGTATGCATTATTCCCTAGAGAAGCATTATACGCTGTATTTACCTGAATCCACAGTCACTATAGAAGCACAAGTACACAATAAATATAAGGGAAATAATTGGTTTAAATAGAGGCTAGTCTCTGTGGAATTAAACTATGTCAATCTTACACAGGTCTCCTTTTGTGTCACACTAATTTCAGCTATTTCTAATTGACAGGTGCCCTTGTTTGTCTATTATAGAGGGTTCTTTGTAGGTCTAATTGTTATTGATTAGACATTCATGTTATCATTAATTCCGGAATATGACATTATACATCCATCTTCACCTTTTGTATTTTTTTGCCAGGACTGTGTCATGCTAATAATAGCTGAGCTCATAGATCTTGCCACGGCTTTCTCTTTGACATGCCTTAGCTCTAGGGGTAGCCCTCTTGTTCACTTTTAAAGTGGATGGATGATAGATGGTTGGCAGTTGAACGTTCTCCTGACTTCCTTCAATCACTTTCCTGATTGAGCTTCTACAAATAGAAACACAGCGGGGGTTTTGAATCAAGATGGTACAATTTTGGGTCTAAGGTCACAAACGCCAGATGAAAATGGGAAATTTTATGTGCTAATTTTAACATCCCAATCCTATTAGCACTTGTTTTAGGAAATAAAAAAACATAAGAGGAAACTTGTAACATCACTTTTACCAGTGAACCCAACCATAAGAGTATTTTTATTAACAGTGCAATGGAATTGGTGTTTTTAAAATTCAAAATATATATTCAGTTAAAATTATAATATGTATTATTAGTATTATTATTACTGTTGCTGTTGTTATTTGTTGATGTTTTTTTTTTTTTTTGTTTTATCAAAATCAAAATTGATCATTCTGCATAGAAGTACCTCTTCAGTTGCAAAAATGCCTTCTTTGATCCATTTTCCATATTTCTATGATGAAGTAAAAAGAGCTCAGACAATTTTAGAGAAAACACAGGGTTTTTTTGCATTTAAAATAATAGGCATATCATTGTAATCAATTCACAAAGGCTGATTTATTAAAAATAAATAGTTTTACTTTATGGAAAAAAAATTAGCAAGAATTCTGATTGTTCACTATTCACTATTATTCACTATTATAATTATAGGCAACTTTTTCAGTGTTTCTTTCATCCTCTGAAAATCCCTACCCCAATCTGTATGGGTATCTTCAACTCTGTCCACCTTTCAGCAATCCCTGAAAACTCACCTCTTCAGGGTAGCCTATCTTGTGTTCACCTAAAATCTGTACTTCAACTTTCTCCATCAGGTCATCTCTCACATTTATTATCTTTTGTACCACTTGCTGCTCTCTTTTAGATTGTAAGCTCCTACGACCAGAGCACTCCTAATCCTCTTGTTTTAAATTGTATTGCAATTGTACCATCTCCTTTTATTTCCTAAAGTGCTGCTCAAACTGTTGGAGCTGTATAAATCCTGTATATTTATAAAAATAATAGACAGCAAACCCACTTTTGGTCTACTTTTCTTTTACTGTCTTTAAGCAAATGTTGTCATTTATTACCATAAAATATTTACTTTTGTGTAGATTAGCTGAACAACTTAGTTATATAGTTACATAGTCCGTAAGGTTGAAAAAAGACACCAGTCAAACCAATTCAACCCGTGGTGTGTGAGTGTGCTTGTGTTATATCAATAGTACATTGTAGTGATCGACTGATATCGGTTTTTCATTGCGGATACCGATATTTTAGCCAATGCATATCGGTATTGGCCGATATTGGCTGATATTTTTGTACATTTAAATTTTTTTTTTTTTGACAGGTACTTTTGTGGAGGGATCTGGGGGTCTAAAAGACCCCAAACCCCTCCTCTGCACTTAAAAGCATTCAAAATGGCAAGTGTGGCTGTTTTCTATGCTTTCATTTTTTAAATCTGGCGCCAGACAGTTCCCGGAAGTGATGTCACTCATGACGTTACTTCCGGGTTTTTGCATGGAGACCTGATCAGAGGCGAATACAGCTTTGATTTGGTCTTCGGCGGCCATGCAGGCTGGTTTTCCGGGTCTCCTGGTGGGACGGGAGATCCGGGCAAGCTGCAGAAGGCGGCGGAAGGGGGGGCTTCCCCTCCCACTCCTTGTAATGACAGCCGATCGGCTTCTCAACCGCATCGGTTGTCATTACAAGACAGCCGACCGTCGGCTATGGACGCCGGTATCGGGGTGATGCCTCTAGTTGCAGGCATCACTCCGGTACAATATCCAAACAAAGAAGAACTCACTGCTCCAGATGAGACAGGAAGCCTGATGAAGTTCCGGGTGCCCGCCTCGGCTTGTCTCCGCATATAATAGATATAGAAGAAATGGCCGCACTCCAAGATCCATCAAAATTCTCGTTTAATGAAGGAACATCCCAAGCATTACAAACGGTAAACATCACTCTGGTACAGACACTTTCCGGAAATATCAGCAATATCGGTCAATATTGGTCACCTTGTGACAGCCAGTTTTCAATTCAGGTACTTACCCTATGGTCCATGCTGACAGACCTCCATTTGTAAAGTAAACTTTTGTGGGGAACTGTATCAAATGCTATTGCAAAATCCAGATACATTGCATTCACAGGCCTTCCTTTATCTAGATGGCAGCTGACTTCTTCAAAGAATGTTAATAGATTGGTCTGACAAGAACGATTCTTTATGAATATGTGCTGATTACTGCTAGAGATACCATTTTCATTACTAAAATCTTGTATATAGTCCCTTATCACCCCCCCCCCCCCCTCCTCCCAATAGCTTGCAGACTTTTGATGTTAGGCTAACTGGCCTGTAGTTCCAATGAATACATCTCGGCCTTTTTTTAAATATTGGAACCACGTTGGCTTTTCTCTAATCAGCTGATACCATTCCAGTCAGTAAGCTGTCCATAAAAATTAGGAACAATGGTCTAGCTCATGGGTGTCCAACCTTTTGGCTTCTCTGGGCCACATTGAGTGTAGAGAAATTTTATTGGGCCGCATATAAAATATATACTATAGTTAAGGTATATAATTAATAAAATGCCGCCGTGCCCTTCCCGCGCGGCCGCACCCGCCCGCACTAATTTAACACAACTAGAGGATGATTAAATGGAATCAGTATACAGAGGTTTACTTCTGAGAGATATTAAAGGAACACTCTAACCACCATGACCACTTCAATGATTTGAAGTGGTCATGGTGGTAGGAGTCAGAAACACTGCACATGCTCACATCCCCCCCCCCTCACCTCTGAGGCAGCCTCTGCCTAACGTTAGTTGGAAGCCGCTGTGGCCATGCCCCACGACCTGACTTCCTTCCTCCCCAGCAAAAAAAAAAATTGTCAGGGGGCAGTGGGCCGCATTGCCTGGGGTTCTGGGCCGCATGTGGCCCCCGGGCCGCAGGTTGGACATGCCTGGTCTAGCTATTACCTGGCTAAGTTCCTTAACCACTTGCTAGCTGCCCGCCATCAATTGACAGCGGAGCGGTGCATCTATTGTTCTGGGGCGCCGTCATATGACAGCGCCCCAAAACTGTCTCTCTCACGCACCCGCGTGGGCACGCAGAGCGGAGATCATGGCCGCGCTATGTTGCTAGGACATGGCGCGACCCTGATCTCTGTAAAGAGTCAATGACATGACTCTTTACCCATGTGATCACCTGTGTCCAATCACAGCTGGTCACATGTAAATGAGGAAGTGCTGTTATTTGGCTCTCCTCGCCCCACACTGTCAGAGTGTGTGGCGAGGAGAGCCGATCAGCGGCTCCTCCTCATAGGGGAGACAAAGACATGTAATCAGGGCACTGATCATCAGTGACCTGATTACACAGAAGTGAAATCAAGTACCAATCAGTACCCACAGTGCTCACCATTAGTGCTCACCATCGGTGCCCAAAATCAGTGCCCATAGTGCTGCCAGTCAGTGCCCATCAGTGCCTGCTCATCTAGGCACTGACTAGCAGCACTATGGGCACTGATTGTGGGCTCTGATGGTGCTGCCCATCAGTGTCCATCAGTGCCGCCCATCAGTGCTTATCAATGCCGCCCATCAGTGCCCATCAGTGCCGACCATCAGTGCCCATCAGTCCCATCCGTCAGTGCCCATCAGTGCTGCCTTTCAGTGCCACCTCTCAGTGCCCATCAGTGCCACCTTTCAGTGCCCATCAGTGCTACCTGTCAGTGATCATCAGTGCCGCCTGTCAGTGCTCATCAGTGCCACCTATCAGTGCCACCTATCAGTGCCCATCAGTGCGGCATATTAGTGCCACCTCATCAGCGCAAATCAGTGAAGGAGAAAAATTATTTCTTTTCAAAACTTACTTGCAGAAAATAAGAAAAACTTTTTTTTTTTTCAAAATTTTCTGTCTTTTTTCTTTTTTTTTTGTAAGAAATAAAAAACCCAGTGGTGATTATATACCACCAAAAGAAAGCTCTATTTGTGTGAAAAAAAATTATAAAAATTTCATATGAGTACAGTGTAGCATGACCGCGCAATTGTCATTCAAAATGTGAGAGCGCTGAAAGCTGAAAATTGGCCTGGGCAGGAAGGGGGTGAAAGTGCGCTGTATTGAAGTGGTTAATGACCCTCAGGTGTAAGCCATCTGGTCCTGGGGACTTATTTATGTTACCTTTTTCAAGTCCATTTCTGATACTGTCTTCTGTTAGCCATGAGGGTGCATTTTGTGATGTTTTATTAACAATACAGCTTGTATTTTAAATCTCTAGCAATTAAATACCTTAGGCCACCTAAAAAACATTGATAGGGATGTTAATAAATGAATGATTGTTTATACATTAGGAAGAAAACATGGGAGTTTTTCTTAAAGAGTGTCTCATGATAGATCAAAATCACCAAAATATTTGAAATTTTTCAGTTTTTTATTTTATATTCTTTCTATCTAACGCTATATTTGTTTCCATACTGCATCATTTTAATTCTGTCTGCTAATGCCAATTGTATATGCCGCTAACATATGAGACATCGAATTAGTGTTCATGGAGCAGACATATAAAAAATTTGAAGGATGGACGAATTGGCCCGTCTGGTGGGCAATGCTTGATGTTCACTGGTAACCTATGATCTGTGTTCAACACTATATAACCTAGGGCTGTGAAACCATTGTCAGTTAAACAGGAAGATGTTTCTTCTTATCTCCTTTTCTCCTCCTCACAGTATTGAAATGGAGGAGGTAGTTATGTTGTGAATCACCCAACCTTAACATTTCCTTTATGGGATGCGGTGCAGCGCCCTGATGTTTTCATTTGCAGTAGCATTCAGTTGCAAATCTTGTAGCAACTCACTGAAAACATCTGAAAATCTGCATAACAAAACAAAGCCGAAAAGAAATGTAAACTGTGAAAGGATCTTGGTATCAGAGAGGAAGAGTGAGAAATAGAGAGAGATAGGAGGAAGCCTCAAGGATGCTTTCGGATTGTCAGTATCTAATTTCAGCTCTGTGAACTGGAAAACTACTAAACTACTCCAGACACACCTTGATGACTATCCTAAATGGTTATCAGATCATCGGAACTGTTTGAAATTTAGATGAGAGCATGACAAGCTTTGTGTTCAATGTAAAGCTGCAATGCGAAAAAAGTAATAGTGCCCTAGCCACACCTAAAGAATGATGCCTTGGTCATGTCCATGTCAAGTCACCTGGCTCAATGTACAGTATTTGTATTGCTGAGACAATCCTTTTTTTCTTCCCACCCTGCCCCATCGTAGCAAAAATAACATAGCCATCACTTTGATGATTTAAATGAATATAATGAAAACACATTGAAAAATGTGCTGCTGGCTCAAACATTGAGCAGTTAGCTAATAGGTATGAGGAATTTAGCCAAAACTGATTGTGGTACAAAATTACAGACAATTTTGTTGTCAGTAAATATTTGCTGAAGCAAAAACCTGCAGTTAGGCCTATTGAGCTGGTTAGAAGGTGACATTTGTTTCTACTTTTTTTCTTACTTTTTTAGAAGGTGTTTAGGGGTGTGTGTTTTTCTTTGGGGGGGGGGGGGGGGTGTAGTAGTTACTTTACTTCATTCAGGGTTAGGTTTCTAAAGGAGTGAACGTGACAATAACCAAACATTAATAACACATCAATGCAGCGCTTAAGACATCAGTAAAGTCCAAAATGTATTGAGAAGCAGCTTTAAGATAAAAGTCCAAAAAAGTGCAAAACCACACAGGAAAGGTGTTGGTAAGGATTCACCACCGGAGGAAAGAGTTCACACTGACCCTTACTCCAAAAAAATGGACTACTTGTTCAAGAGTGGTCAGTAAAGCTTGGACATGTCACACTCCAGCTCACCACTCATGGTCCCTAATATACAGACACGATCCACCATATATAGACTCTCACAGCATATGCATAAGGGGATAAGCAAGAAGATACTATATTGCACAGTATTGCTCACAACTTTATTTTTTTTTAACCACTTAAGCCCCGGAGGATTTGGCTGCTAAAAGACCAGGGGGTATTTTGCGATTCGGCACTGCGGGATTTTAACAGACAACTACGCGGTCGTGCGACGCTGTACCTAAACGAATTTGACGTCCTTTTTTTCCCACAAACAGGGCTTTCTTTTGGTGGTATTTGATCACCTGTGCGATTTTTTGATCACGCGCTATAAACAAAAAAAGAGCGTCAATTTTGCAAAAATAACAATATTTTTCACATTTTTTTATATGAAATTCCCCCCCCCAAAAAAAGTAAAAATCTAAATTTTTTAACATTTTCAGCCAATTAGTTTTATGCTACATATGTTTGGTAAAAAAAAATCGCAAAAAGCGTATTTTGATTGGTTTGCGCAAAAGTTATTGCGTTTACTAACAAAGGGAAAGATTTTTGACATTTTTGTTGTTTTTTTTTAACGCGTAATGGCGGCGATCTGCGATTTTTTTGCGGTACTGCGACATTGGGGAGGACAGATCGGACCCTTGACTGACATTTTTGACACTTTTGGGGTTACCAGTGACATTTCTACAGTAATCAGTGCTATATATATGCACTGTTACTGTAAAAATACACTGGCAGTGAAGGGGTTAACTTTATTTGAGAGGGAGGGGCTGTGTGTGTCCCTAGGGGCGTGTTTCTAACTGTGATTGGCTGTCTGTTGAGCTGTAGTTACACTGATCAACGGTCCTACATAGTAGAACCGTATGATCAGTGTTTCTACACAGGGGAGAATGACAGGCAGCTTGTTTACACAAGCTGCCTGCCTTTCTCCCTCTCCCCCGACGATCGCAGAGTGAGCGGCGGACATCGGGTCACGGCGCGCGCTCGCTCCCCAGAGCCTCACAGGCAAGTGACGTATATATACGTCACTTTGCCTGTGAGGGGCTGACCGCCGCAGTATATCTACTTGCGGCGGTCGGCAAGCGGTTAAAAGAGCCAAAGTACTTACAAACAGAAGCATTAAAAACACATGGAGCTCCTCATAGTATAGCTGATATTCCAACCGAAAGTATGGCGTACTATCCGGCGTGGCGACGTCACGTGACCCGACTCTATCCAAAGCGTTTTGTCATAAACAGCCATTCATCAGGGGCATGGTCCCTGAATTTATATAATAGTGGCCGGAAGTGAAAACAAAACAAAAACCCCATTGGAAACCCGGAAGGAGACCAACAGGAATGCACTGGAATTTATGCAGCTGCATTCCGGAAGGCAAAAATGTCACAACATCTAACCAGAAATAATGCAGACGTGTTCCAAACAAGAAATATTAACAACATCCGGCAAACCTCTAGAGATCCTTAGAAAAGATAATGATGGATCTCACAACATCAAGTCAAAATGGTAAATAATAGAAAATATATAGATAATAACAGAATGAGCTGGCTGGTATTCTAAACTGACCAGAATTACAAATAAAATAAAAAAAAATAAAAAAAAAAAAAAAAATTACGTGATGTCGCCATAACCCTCAATGGAGGACATTGGTAACGCCATCTAGTGGTTGGAAACAATAACAACTGAAAACATATGGCAAAACATATAAATACATTACCATTAGATGTGCAATATATTCACAAACATCATAAACATATGCAGTCTCATATAATCCAAAAAAGGTTTAAATGATACAGTTCAAATATTTCAAAAAACAAGAACTACAAAAATAATCAAAATAAAATATAATAAAAAAATAAATAAATAAATAAAAAAAGCTCAACTCATCCTCAACACTTACAAGGATGGTTAGCTATTGTTTATAAAAGCATAGATGTCCCACTTGATATTCAAACCATGGGGTCTATATGATCTCAGCCAGAAAATCTACTTCGTTTCTAGCTTAGAGATTTCCCTCCTAGTATGGCTGCCTCTCCAATTGGAATGGTATTGATCTATGGCCATAAAGGAAATACCCTTAGGGTTTCTGTTAAAGTGAGAATCAAAATGCTTCCATAAGCTATGTTTGGTAAAGCCTTTTTTTATGTTGGCAAAATGTTCCTTCATTCACACCTGAAAGGACTGAATAGGGCGGCCAACATATTGTAATCCACATGTATAAGTGATGATATACATCACATTTTTAGATGAACATGTTAAAAAATAATTAATCTCATATGATTCAGAGCCCAATAGATCCCGACCACTCTCCTTGGGGAACCTTCCTTTCATCTAGGACCCTTCAGAAATCTTCCAGGACGTCCCCATCTAGGAGCTGGCGAGGACACCAGGATCTTTCTGGCCACAGGATATATTTATATACCCGCTCTATACCCCTGTGTGGGGTGGGTATTTCTGGTGAGTGCGCTATTTACTAGAGGGATCACCCAGCACCTCACCGCCCACCACGGGGTCACTCCTCATAGTTTGTTACACGAAAATTGTCACCTGCTATTAACATTGAACTTTGCTCATTACTCTTGTATATACAGTGGGTACGGAAAGTATTCAGACCCCCCTTAAATTTTTCACTCTTTGTTATATTGCAGCCATTTGCTAAAATCATTTAGGTTCATTCTTCTTCCTCATGAATGTACACATAGCACCCCATACTGACAGAAAAACACAGAATTGTTGACATTGTTGCAGATTTATTAAAAAGAAAAACTGAAATATCACATGGTCCTAAGTATTCAGACCCTTTGCTCAGTATTTAGTAGAAGCCCCCTTTTGATCTAATACAGCCAGGAGTCTTTTTGGGAAAGATGCAACAAGTCTTTCACATCTGGATTTGGGGATCCTCTGCCATTCCTCCTTGCAGATCCTCTCCAGTTCTGTCAGGTTGGATGGTAAACGTTGGTGGACAGCCATTTTTAGGTCTCTCCAGAGATGCTCAATTGGGTTTAAGTCAGGGCTCTGGCTGGGCCATTCAAGAACAGTCACGGAGTTGTTGTGAAGCCACTCCTTTGTTATTTTAGCTGTGTGCTTAGGGTCATTGTCTTGTTGGAAGGTAAACCTTCGGCCCAGTCTGAGGTCCAGAGCACTCTGGAGAAGGTTTTTGTCCAGGATATCCCTGTACTTGGCCGCATTCATCTTTCCCTCGATTGCAACCAGTCGTCCTGTCCCTGCAGCTGAAAAACACCCCCACAGCATGATGCTGCCACCACCATGCTTCACTGTTGGGACTGTATTGGACAGGTGATGAGCAGTGCCTGGTTTTCTCCACACATACCACTTAGAATTAAGGCCAAAAAGTTCTATTTTGGTCTCATCAGACCAGAGAATCTTATTTCTCACCATCTTGGAGTCCTTCAGGTGTTTTGTTAGCAAACTCCATGCGGGCTTTCATGTGTCTTACACTGAGGAGAGGTTTCCGTCGGGCCACTCTGCCATAAAGCCCCGACTGGTGGAGGGCTGCAGTGATGGTTGACTTTCTACAACTTTCTCCCATCTCCTGACTGCATCTCTGGAGCTCAGCCACAGTGATCTTTGGGTTCTTCTTTACCTCTCTCACCAAGGCTCTTCTCCCCCGATAGCTCAGTTTGGCCGGACGGCCAGCTCTAGGAAGGGTTCTGGTCGTCCCAAACGTCTTCCATTTGAGGATTATGGAGGCCACTGTGCTCTTAGGAACCTTAAGTGCAGCAGAAATCTTTTTGTAACCTTGCCCAGATCTGTGCCTTGCCACAATTCTGTCTCTGAGCTCTTCAGGCAGTTCCTTTTGACCTCATGATTCTCATTTGGTCTGACATGCATTGTGATCTGGAAGTTCTTATATAGACAGGTGGGTGGCTTTCCTAATCAAGTCCAATCAGTATAATCAAACACAGCTGGACTCAAATGAAGGTGTAGAACCATCTCAAGGATGATCAGAAGAAATGGAAAGCACCTGAGTTAAATATAAGAGTGTCACAGCAAAGGGTCTGAATACTTAGGACCATGTGATATTTCAGTTTTTCTTTTTTAATAAATCTGCAACAATGTCAACAATTCTGTGTTTTTCTGTCAGTATGGGGAGCTGTGTGTACATTCATGAGGAAGAAGAATGAACTTAAATGATTTTAGCAAATGGCTGCAATATAACAAAGAGTGAAAAATGTAAGGGGGTCTGAATACTTTCCGTACCCACTGTATATTCTTTTACGGTCACTACACCTGTTTCATAGGCACCAAGCACTAATATTGGACTCCTTATTGCGTGCTATATACTTTGTTTGCACTTATTTTCACTTCACCTCTATACCCTAGTGTGTGATTTCAGTTGGGGTATTTTGATATGCACAGAGCACTTTAATTTGTTTATGGCCTTTATATTGTATGATGAAGATTTTATACAGCTTATGTTTTGATCAATATTTTGTGTAGCCATTTATGCATACGTCACTTTAAACATTGGTATTTATTCATACTTTTAGTGTTCACACTGCTTTTGTTGCACCACGTTTTATTATACCTTTTTTACGCTCCCACATATATGCACATATAACTTTTATATGTCAATTAGGTATATTTGTACACTAGTATATTTTTGACATTGTTGTCACAATTCTAGTCTGAATATATTATACAACTGTACTTTTATTGCTCTTTTTCCACATTCTGGACTTCCAGTGCAGTATACATAATTCGTATTTGTTTCTTTCACAAGCACTTTATCAACACCCTATAATATCTTTTATTATTAGGCAGCGCCACCACCCTACCTTCCCTCTCCATATAAATACATTACCATTAGATGTGCAATATATTCACAAACATCATAAACATATGCAGTCTCATATAATCCAAAAAAGGTTTAAACGATACAGTTCAAATATTTCAAAAAACAAGAACTACAAAAATAATCAAAATAAAATATAATAAAAAAATAAATAAATAAAAAAAGCGCAACTCATCCTCAACACGTACAAGGATGGTTAGCTATTGTTTATAAAAGCATAGATGTCCCACTTGATATTCAAACCATGGGGTCTATATGACCTCAGCCAGAAAATCTATTTAGTTTCTAGCTTAGAGATTTCCCTCCTAGTATGGCTGCCTCTCCAATGGGAATGGTATTGATCTATGGCCATAAAGGAAATACCCTTAGAGTTTCTGTTAAAGTGAGAATCAAAATGCTTCCATAAGCTATGTTTGGGAAAGCCTTTTTTTTATGTTGGCAAAATGTTCCTTCATTCACACCTGAAAGGACTGAATATTGTAATCCACATGTATAAGTGATGATATACATGACATTTTTAGATGAACATGTTAAAAAAGAATTAATCTCATATGATTCGGAAGTGACATTAGATTGAAAAGAGGTGTACCTTCTGTCTTTAAGAAAACTAGTCTGACAGACCGCACACCTCCTACAGGGACAAAACCCTTTCATTTGTTGAAAAAATCAGATTTTTTGGGGGGGATTATTTACATTGGGGGCAATCTGTAGCCTCAAGGGGGAACTCCTCTGAAGACAACAGCTACTGCTGCTGGCAGAACTGGTCCCAAAGCCCTATCATTCTTAAGGACATCCCAATGTGTCTTAAGTATGTTTTTAACCACATAGTGTTGGGTGGAGTTTGAGGTAAAAAAAGAGAACTTGGGTGGAAAATTGGATAGGTGATCATTCGCTAACTGAGAATAGGAACCTAGAATTTCAGTCCTATCTCTACTGTCCACTTCCTGAATGACCCGCTCAAGCTCTACAGGGTCATAACCCTATTCGAGGAGCCTTTCTTCAAAGTGTCTCCCTCTTATAGATAATTGTCATGAAAAGTACAGTTCCTCTTCAGTCGTGGGAACTGACTTTTCGGAATGGCCTTAAACCAAGCTCTATGATGATAGCTCTTCACATTTATGAAACCATTGCGATCAGTGTCCTTGAAAAAGGATGAAGTCATCAATCTATCCTTCAGTACTTCAATATTTAAATCAAGAAAATGGACCTCGTCCTTACTCATCTCGTGTTGGAGAATGATTCCATGGTCGTTGTTATTAAGCTGGCAAACATTAGTGCAGGTAAAACTACCTAGTGCGTGTAAAGTGAATGATTAACCTGCAGTTAATGAGGAATTAAACCCTCCTCTGCAACTTTTACCTATAGGTAAGCCTATGATAAGGCTTACCTATAGGTACTGTAAATATCTCCTAAACATGTACCGTTTAGGAGATATTTACCTTACTTGCAGCCAGTGACATCACTGGCGCATGCGCTTTGAAGGAACTGCCGCTGGTGCCGTTCCTTCAGAGCCCCGTGTCGTGACATTCGGCTCCCACGCGCGTGCGCGGGAGTGACGTCAACGCGGCTCCGGCCAATCAGATGGCCGGATGCTGTGATCCCGGAAGATGGGCGACTGAACATATCGCCCATCATACAGGTAAGCAGGCAGCACGGCGGGGGCTCGTTCTAAGGTAAGTATTTCATAATGAGCTAGTATGCAATGCATACTAGCTCATTATGTGTTTCTCTTTCAGGTTGAAAAAAATAATAAAAAATGTTATGGGTTTACAACCTCTTTAATATGTTGTGGATATTAAATTTATTGCTATATAAAAATTGAGTTGTTTTCATTCGTTTACACCTTTAAACACTTTTGGGGTTAATTTATTGACCACTTCCCACTGCTGCCTCCTGACCCTTTAAGAGCTCCTAAACACCAAGAGGCGAAGGGCAGGCATTCAGGTTTATGTGACTGCTGTGGTTGGCTGCCGATCCCAAGTATGCATTGGGAACTTTCTTGTCCCTGCCAACAACTGTGCTGGAGCATGCAGGGCACGCATTTTCAGCATAGAAATGATTACATTGGGGATTCATATATGCAGCCTCTTGGCGGTAAAGCCGGCCCACCGAGACTCAGCATACCTATGGCCGGCAGGAAGAGGTTAAAGCCAAAATGACTGTGCACTTTACCAATGCAGTTGTGCTAATTTTCACCAAGGCTTAGCCCCCGTTCACATTAGGTCGCTCTGACTTTGGGGGCGACCTGAGAAGTCGCGTGCAGCGCAACTTCGGCGCGACTTGCACGGACTTCACATAATGGAAGTCAATGCAAGTCGCCTCCAGGTCCCCCCGAAGTAGTACAGGACCCTTTTTCTAAGTTGGAGCGACTTGTGTCGCTCCGATTAGAACGGCTCCTGTACTACACAGTGGGAGCGGGAGGACCGCGACTTGTCAGGCTGACAAGTCGCCTGACAAGTCGCGGTAGTGTGAATGGACTCTAAAAGTGTAACTTTACTTTTGTTGAAAAATATCACTGTTTGTTCCTCTGTGCCCCTGTGCTAAGTGAGTCTATTGGGATTGGTTTCATAATTATCGGTTAGCTGCTGCAGCTTCATGGATCTAATGAGGAAAGTTGCAGGGTCTGCATCCCTTTAGACCTGATTTCCTATTGGGAGTGTCTTACCAAAAATGACATTTTTGTTGCAGGGGGTGCCAAAAATCTAACTTGTATGTTAGTGTATGTTAGTGTAGACTTCTGGGAAAATCAGTGAAAATCAGTGAACCAATCACACAAGCAGGTAATTAGGTTTCTGGGGGCGTTCTGTACACATTCTGTGTACAGCACACCTCCAGGTAGACATATTGCCTTTAATAAATGTAATGACACCTCACATTGTAAAGAATACCCAATTTGGTGCAAGGAAAATAAAAAACAGCATTTTTGCTTGCACATGATTGGTTGGAAATCAGCAGAGATTTTCCACATTCACTAAGCTCTGTGGAAATTGAGTGCAACTGCACTTGCAAAGTACACAGTCTATATGCCTTTAGTAAATCTTGCCTGCTTCCCCTGGACGCCCAGTAGACACAGCCTGAAACCCTTTCCCAGAAAGAAGAGCTGAATGCTGGTGTTAAAATGTACCACAGCTTACAAATTCTCAGATATGGTGGTTGCATTGGTTTTCTTTTTTGGGGATTATTTTTATTTTCACCCGTGACCTGGCCACTAGGTCTGTCATTTTTAAACGTACTTTAACACACCAAGCTGTGCAGCAAAAGTGGCAGTTAGAGGACTGAGATAAACTATTTAAAACTGACAGGGATATGTACAATGATCAGCTTTTATTCATGTATGTAAAACCTTTATCCCAAAAGAAAAAACCTGTTGTAACAGTTTAAAATGTGTTAAATGAAGTTCAACTTTAATTTGTTTGTCAAGTTTATCTAAATCTGCTAGTGTATCTAAGATTTCTGTTTCCCCAGAATAATAATGCTGCTGTCTAAAGGTGTCTCTGCTGCTTCTTCATCCAGAGTGGAGACACTCCAAGACAGGAAGTGTGTAATTGGCCTTATAGCCAGGTGAAATGTAGGGAAAAAGTCTAAAAAAGAAAACTAATGCAGCCAGCAAATGTAAGAATCGGTAAGCTGCAATATATTCCATTTTTGTTTTGGGGTTTATTACTGATTTAAACCAAGACTGCTGCAGTGGACTCCTTTTCAGATATTACAGCCTCAAAACATCTTCCCTGCCGTGCCACTGGCTATGGCATGCAGGCTACAGCTTGACTGACTACCTCTGGCCTGATGTACTGTGAAAATATGCTGTGAAAACTCACACACTGTGAAAATGTGAGTTGCCACCTTGTTCTTTTATCTAATAAATGGTATCTGGTTTTATTGCCTAAGATCAGTGTGTTCTTTCTGTTTTTTTCTTGTCACGTGTTACTTTTTTCACTGTCTATAGTTTCATTCTGTGAAAAAAACATAAAATAATGACGCTAAAGTAAGGATATTTTGGTACAGGTCTAGGATAGTCGAAAGGAGCTTCTGTAATCCTGAGGAGTCATTTAAAGCTCATTGCATCCTTAAAACTGGCAAAAACCTTAATTTTTCCCTCCTCATTAACTCCAATGCATTTCACCATAGTGGAATAATTTTGCTCAAACCAAATGATTTTCACCAGACTTTTAGGGAATATATTAATATGAAAATTGAAATTCAATTCAAGGCAGTCATATTATTCATTACATACACTATATTGTCAAAGGTATTGGGACACCTGCCTTTACACACACATGAACTTTAATGGCATTCAAGTCTTAGTCCGTAGGGTTCAATATTGAGTTGGCCCACCCTTTGCAGCTATAACAGCTTCAATTTTTTTGGAAAGTCTGTCCACGATGTTTAGGAGGGCATCTATGGTAATGTTTGACCATTCTTAAAGAAGGGCATTTGTGAGGTCAGGCACTGATGTAGGGTGAGAAGGCCTGGCTCACAGTCTCCGCTCTAATTCATTCTAAAGGTGTTCTATTGGGTTGAGGTGAGGACTTTGTGCAGGCCAATCAAGTTCCTCTACCCCAAACTCGCTCATCCATGTCATTATGAACCTTGCTTTGTGCACTGGTGTTCAGTCTTGTTGGAACAGGAAGAGGCCATCCCTAAACTGTTCCCACAAAGTTAGGAGCATGAAATTGTCCAAAATGTCTTGGACCAGTGGACAAAGCAACTTCTATAAAGACATGGGTTTGCGATATTTGGGTGGAGGTACTTGACTGATCTGCACAAAGTCCTCACCTTAACCCAATAGAACACCTTTGGGATGAATTAGAGTAGAGACTGCGAGCCAGGCCTTCTCGTCCAATATCAGTGAGCCTGACATCACAAATGTGCTTCTGGAAGAATGGTCAAACATTCTCATAGACACACTCCTAAACCTTGTGGACAGCCTTCCCAATAGAGTTGAAGCTTTTAAAGCTGCAAAGGGTGGGCCAACTTAATATTGAACCATACAGACTAGGACTGGTATGCCATTAAAGTTCATGTGCGTATAAAGACAGGTGTCCCAATACTTTTGACAATTTAGTATATACAGGCTCTCTTTCTTTCTTTGGAGTACTTAATAATGGTTGTGTTTTAGTTCTCTCTTTCTCTCTTTCATGCTTTCTACAATGCAAGTCGACACAGTTGTTAAGAATACTGGCAGTATAATAGTAAACTTAATGTTTGCTCACTCTAGATCAGACATCACTAAATGGCAGACCGTGGGCGAGTCCAGACCAAGTCAATGTTCGGTGCTGGCCCAGACACGGTGGCATGATTTAGGATCTGCATGGCAGGAATGTAAGGGTGATGGGGAGTCTACGAAGGGAGTGAGGACAGAAATGTGAAGGGGTCTGGGGACTGCAGTGTAAAGAAGGGTTCTAAAAAAGGGGGTGAGCACAGGAATGTCAAGGGGGTTCTATAAAGGGAGTGAGGACTGGAATGTGAAGGGGGGAGGTGGGAGCTGGGGACTGCAATGTGAAGGGGGTGCTATAAAATGGGTGAGAACAGTTATGTGATGGGGGTGTTATAAAGAGGGTGAGGACAGTTTTGTGAAGGGGGTGCTATAAAATGGGTGAGGACAGGAATGTGATATGGGGAGAGCTATAAAGGGTTATTTGAAGAGCGGTGCTATAGAGAGGGTGAGAACAGTTATGTGAAGGGGGGTGCTATAAAGGGAGTGAGGACAGTTATGTGAAGGGGGGTGCTATAAAATAAGTGAAGACAGGAATGCCATGGGGGGGGGTCCTATAAAGGGGTTGAGGAGAGTTATGTGAAGGGGGTGCTATAAAGTATTTGAAGACAGGAATGTAATGGGGGGTGGTATGAAGGGGGTGAGGACAGTTATGTGATGGGGTGCTATATATAGGGGGTGAGGACAGTTATGTGTAGAGGGGTGCTATAAAAAGGGTGAGGACAGGGATGTGATATGGGGAGAGCTATGAAGGGGTGAGGGCACTTATGTGAAGAGGGGTGCTCTAGAGGGGGTAGGGACAATTATGTGAAGGGGGTGCTATAAAGGGATTGAGGACAGTTATGTGAAGCGGGGTGCTATAAATGGGGTGAGGACAATTATGTGAAGGGGTGCTATAAAGGGGTTGAAGACTGGAATGTGATGGGGAGTGCTATAAAGGGGGTGAGGACAGTTATATAATGGGAGTGCTATAAAGGGGGAGAGGACAGTTATGTGAAGAGTGGTGCTATAAAGAGGGTGAGGACAGGATTGTGAAGAGGGGTGCTATAAAGAGGGTGAAGACAGGAATGTGAAACATGAAGGGGTGCTATAAAGGAGGGGAGGACAGTTATGTGAAGAGCGATGCCATAAAGGGGGTAAAGACAGGATTGTGAAGGGGGTGCTATAAAGAGGGTGAGGACAGGAATGTGAAATGTGAGGGGGTGCTATAAAGGGGATGAGGACAGTTATGTGAAGGGGTGCTATAAAGGGGGGGACAGTTATGTGAAGGGGGTGCTATAAAGAAAGTGAGGACAGGAATGTGAAGGGGTTGCTATAAAGAGGGTGAGGACAGGAATGTGAAGGGAGTGCTAAAAGGGGGGAACATTTATGTGAAGAGGGGTGCTATGAAGTGGGTGAGCACAGAAATGTGAAGGGGGTGCTATAAAGGGGATAAGCACAGGAATGTGAAGGGGGTGCTATAAAGGGAGTGAGGACAGGAATATGAAGGGGGTGCTATAAAGGGGGTGAGGACAGGAATGTGAAGGGGGGCTGGGGACTGCAATATGAAGGAGGAGTATTATAAAGGGCGCAAAGACAGGAATGTGAAGGTGGGCTGGGGACTGCAATGTAAAGGAGGGGTACTATTAGATTGTAAGCTCTTCTGAGCAGGGCCCTCTTAATCCTCTTGTATTTTATTGTATTGTATATGTACTGTCTCCCTCTAATATTGTAAAGCGCTGCGTAAACTGCTGGCGCCATAGAAATCCTTAATAATAATAATAATAATAATAATAATAATACTATAAAGGGGGTGAGGATAGGAATGTGAAGGGGATAATATGAAGGGGGCTGCAATTTAAAGTAGGGGGTGATATAAAGGGGGCCGCAGACAAGAATATGAAGGGGGGGTGAGGACTGTAATGTGAAGGGAGGGATGATGTGCAGGGGGGGACTGAGAACATGGATGTAATAAAAGGATTGTGATGTGAAGGATCTGAGGCTAGGTTCACATTACTGCATACTGTGTTCTGCATGTAGGTGTAGCTGTAGCTGTAGGTGTAACTGCATGGTACTGTGGTACTAGGTGGTGTGGCATTGTGTAGAGATGCCATTGAGAGTCAAACCTATGATTCGGATCTCGGCTGGAAGAAAAATTTACTGACCGGACTTTTGTGAGTTTTGATTTAATACACCTGCTTTTGATGCTAACAAAAAAACTATATATTTTCATAAAAAAACGATGTATATGAGAGCAAGCATGCAAAAAAAAAAAAAAAAGTGAAAATCACATAAACAAATTTTTAAGGTCTCTTTCACAAGGTTGGCTGTGGGTGGTAAAAACATTGACGGCTAAGCCCCCTGGTCACCCATTTAAAATGTAAAATACAGCTGAAGGAGGCTGTTCACATGCTGCAGCCATGATACTTTGCATTCTTTCAAACATGGCCATTCAATTCAATGGGGCCACTCTGCAACTGTGAGCCAAACACTTGGCTCATATTCAGGACCACTGATGGAGGGGACCACCAGTCCTCCTGTAGGGGGCCCACAGGGGGGGCCCTACAGCACGAGAATAAGTGCGGTCGAGCGGAGGGGCAATTACAGAAGGAAGCCCTGTGCGGCTCTCTGCAGCAGCTGAAAGCCAGTTTCTCCCCCTCTTGCCAGCTTTCAGCTGCTGCTGGGAGAGACACAGGACATTGTTCCTGTAATTGCTTCTCTGACACTGATCCCCCTCCCTGTTCTGCCTGCACCTGATTGGAGGAACTCTTGCACTGTTCCCCCCCCCCCTCCCCACAGCACTGCAGGCTTTCCTGTTCTTTAAAAAAAAAAATAATCTTAAAAAAAAAATAATACTAATAATTAAACATTGTAATAAATAATTTTGAAAAATGTAAAATACAATTATTGTAAACATTTTTAACATTTAAAAAAAAAATTGTAATGTAAAAAACAATTAAAAAGGGCTAATTCCCACATGATCTCTTTTTTGTTTGTGTCCGCTAGCAATGATTTTAGTGTATTTTAAGGGAAAATATTGTCTTGATATATTCGGAGGGGGCTGAGGCCCTGTGATTTTAAACAGCTCATATTTGCGATACATTTGCCTCAGTATAAATTTTCTTTTGGCAAAAAAAAAAAGCAGGATCATTTTCTGAATGCTTGACAGCAATTGCTTAGCCACACTCTGGAAAGTGATCCATTGTTAATCACTTTTCAGGGCATTGGCTAGCGTGAGCCACACTAGATGCAATGATAACACAAAATACATTTGTTTGGTTGTACAAAAGTGTTTCTATTTCAGAAAAGTAAAAATCAATACACAGCGTACAGTATATCAACCTGTATTACCCAATCAGTCTTTCTTTCACTGATCTGATGTTACTGCGCTTGTACATCAGGTGTATATTTTACATTTTAATTAAAACTTTTGCACTTAGCTTTACTCCTCTTGTAAGCCCTTTTGTGATTTAATTACATGCTATAATGTATGTATAGCTAACCATAATAAACCCCCAGCGTAGCTCCGTTTCCAGTGTAATTACAACTAGCAGCAGAGTGAAATTCTATTTTCCCTTTAAAAGAGAAAAAAAAAATGGAAAGTGTGTGTACACATAAAGCAAGGTAAGTTGTTTAGCTATGCAGTGGGGGGAATGAATGAGTCACAATGATAGAGATGACAGATGCCAAGCATTAGCTCACTAATGCTAAGTCCACAAACACAGCTTTGCCTCAGCACAATATTTTTAAAGGTGTTTTTTCAAACCTTCGCTGTCTAAGAGCCAGGTGCTCCCCTAGGCAAACATACTAGTATTTCACCTATTGAGAGCTGCCTGAGACCTACTCAGGTTACAAATCACATGCCTTTGGTCTTGTGTGAGATCAAAAGGACTAACTATTGGTAGCAATTCACACCATACTGTGCAAAACCATTTAAATCTCCATTCTTAAACTGTAATGCAATAATGCTTGTTATTCTAAACTGTCCATCCTCCCATCAGATGGCAATTTGAATAAATAGCAGTCCCTGTTTCATGCTGACAATTATCTTACTTGTTTAGCAGAGTTAAATCTGTGTTTTCTCCAGTCTTTTTCTTGCACAGATGGAACGAAGGAGAAAAAAAACAAAAATTATAGTTCAAACACATTATGATGAAGAACGCCCATGAATGATTCTGATTAGACTAGCAAATGGTTCCGAATTGCTCGTATAGCAATCATATACTCATTTAGCTAGAAGATTAAGGCCAAATCAATGTATCTCATCAATTTGCAGTCTTTTCTTATGTTAGCAGATGATAGACTCGATTCTTTCTACATGACAGTCTATCTTGAGATTTCAGATAAATAGAATAGTCCAGTATGACCCATGAAGAATCTTCTCCTCATTTCTGTTTCATAAATGATATGTTAACCACTTAAGCCCCGGAAGATTTTACCCCCTTCCTGACCAGGGCCTATTTTGCGATTCGGCACTGCGTGACTTTAACGGACAATTGCGCGGTCGTGCGATGCTGTACCCATACGAATTTGACGTCCTTTTTTCCCACAAACAGAGCTTTTTTTTGGTGGTATTTGATCACCTGTCGATTTTTTGATCATGCGCTATAAACAAAAAAAAAAAGAGTAAATTTTGCAAAAATAACAATATATTTCACATTTTTTTATATGAAATTCCCTAAAAAATTGTAAAAATCTAAATTTTTTAACATTTTCGGCCAATTTAATTTTATGCTACATAAGTTTGTTAAAAAAAATCACAAAAAGCGTATTTTGATTGGTTTGCGCAGAAGTTATCGCGTTTACTAACAATGGGAAAGATTTTTGTAATTTTTGTTGTTTTTTTTTTTTTAACGAGTAATGGCGGCGATCTGCGATTTTTTTTGCGGGACTGCAACATTGCGGCGGACAGATCGGACCTTTGACTGACATTTTTTACACTTTTGGGGTTGCCAGTGACATTACTACAGTGCTATACATATGCCCTGTTATTGTAAAATTACACTGGCAGTGAAGGGGTTAACTTTTTTTGAGAGGGAGGGGTTGTGTGTGTCCCTAGGGGTGTGTCTCTAACTGTGATTGCCTGTGGCTTGAGGTGTAGGAACAGTGATCAACGGTCCTACATAGTAGAACCGTATGATCACTATTCTTACACAGGGGAGAATGAAAGGCGGCTTGTTTACATCAGCCGTCTGCCTTTCTCCCGCTGTCACGGACGATCGCGAGTGCCCGGCGGACATCGGGTCCACCAGGCACACGCGCAGGAGCGGGATCGCGCCTCCGGCGGCGCGCGCTCGCTCCCCAGAGCCTCACAGGCTAGTGACGTACCCATACGTCACTTTGCCTGTGAGGGGCTGACCGCCGCAGTATATGTACTTGCGGCGGTCGGCAAGTGGTTAAAGTGGCTGTAAAGGCAGAAGGTTTTGTATCTTAATGCATTCTATGCCTAGGGCCTCATGCACAGTGGACATTTTTACAGCGGCTGTTTTCGGCGTCAGACATTTTTTTCTGCAGCCAGTAAACTCCCCAGCATGTTATCCTATGTGTCCATGCACACATAGGCTGTTATCAGCAGTTTTTGGCAGGGGCATTTTCTGGCTTGAAAAAAAACCCCAGAACTAGTGGGTTTCAGGAGGCGTTTTTCAGCCAACGATCCAACTCTGATAAAAGCTACAAAAAATGTAAAAAAAATTAAAAAGAGACAGCAGCGAAGCACCATTGGCTCCCACTGCTGTCAATCAGACAGTGAACCAATGATAAAGGGGGTGGGGCAGGACTGCGGCTTTGTGTCTGAATGGACACAGGGAGCTACGGCTCGGCTCTGGTGCCCCCATAGAAAGCTGCTTGCTGTGGGGGCAATCGACAGGACAGAGGGGCCAAAAGCAGCGAAGAGGGACCCAAAAAGGGGATGATCTGGGCTGCTCTGTGCAAAACCAACTGCACAGAGGAATTAGGTATAACATGTTTGTTATTTTTATCAAAAGAAAAATTAGATTTTAGTATCACTTTAAGTGTATGTGTTTTCAGGAATGTCTGTCTTTGTTTTTTTTTAAAAATCTGTTCTAGGTGAAGCTAGTTTTCTTTAAACATAAAATCATAATAAGGAAGTAAGAACCTTAAAGAGGTTGTAAACCTCCAAATTATTTATTTTTTAAAATGAACACCTGAAAGACAAACACATAATGAGCTAGTATGCATCGCATACTAGCTCATTGTGAAATACAGTGCCTTGCGAAAGTATTCGGCCCCCTTGAACTTTGTGACCTTTTGCCACATTTCAGGCTTCAAACATAAAGATATAAAACTGTAATTTTTTTGTGAAGAATCAACAACAAGTAGGACACAATCATGAAGTGGAACGAAATTTATTGGATATTTCAAACTTTGTTAACAAATAAAAAACTGAAAAATTGGGTGTGCAAAATTATTCAGCCCCCTTAAGTTAATACTTTGTAGCGCCACCTTTTGCTGCGATTACAGCTGTAAGTCGCTTGGGGTATGTCTCTGTTCAGTTTTGCACATCGACAGACTGAAATTTTTGCCCATTCCTCCTTGCAAAACAGCTCGAGCTCAGTGAGGTTGGATGGAGAGCGTTTGTGAACAGCAGTTTTCAGTTCTTTCCACAGATTCTCGATTGGATTCAGGTCTGGACTTTGACTTGGCCATTTTAACACCTGGATATGTTTATTTGTGAACCATTCCATTGTAGATTTTGCTTTATGTTTTGGATCATTGTCTTGTTGGAAGACAAATCTCCGTCCCAGTCTCAGGTTTTTTGCAGACTCCATCAGGTTTTCTTCCAGAATGGTCCTGTATTTGGCTCCATCCATCTTCCCATCAATTTTATCCATCTTCCCTGTCCCTGCTGAAGAAAAGCAGGCCCAAACCATGATGCTGCCATCACCATGTTTGACAGTGGGGATGGTGTGTTCAGGGTGATGAGCTGTGTTGCTTTTACGCCAAACATAACGTTTTGCATTGTTGCCAAAAAGTTCGATTTTGGTTTCATCTGACCAGAGCACCTTCTTCCACATGTTTGGTGTGTCTCCCAGGTGGCTTGTGACAAACTTTAAACGACACCTTTTATGGATATCTTTAAGAAATGGCTTTCTTCTTGCCACTCTTCCATAAAGGCCAGATTTGTGCAGTATACGACTGATTGTTGTCCTATGGACAGAGTCTCCCACCTCAGCTGTAGATCTCTGCAGTTCATCCAGAGTGATCATGGGCCTCTTGGCTGCATCTCTGATCAGTCTTCTCCTTGTATGAGCTGAAAGTTTAGAGGGACGGCCTGGTCTTCTTGGATTTGCAGTTGTCTGATACTCCTTCCATTTCAATATTATCGCTTGCACAGTGCTCCTTGGGATGTTTAAAGCTTGGGAAATCTTTTTGTATCCAAACCTGGCTTTAAACTTCTCCACAACAATATCTCGGACCTGCCTGGTGTGTTCCTTGTTCTTCATGATGCTCTCTGCGCTTTAACTGGACCTCTGAGACTATCACAGTGCAGGTGCATTTATACGGAGACTTGATTACACACAGGTGGATTCTATTTATCATCATTAGTCATTTAGGTCAACATTGGATCATTCAGAGCTCCTCACTGAACTTCTGGAGAGAGTTTGCTGCACTAAAAGTAAAGGGGCTGAATAATTTTGCATGCCCAATTTTTCAGTTTTTTATTTGTTAACAAAGTTTGAAATATCCAATAAATTTCATTCCACTTCGTGATTGTGTCCCACTTGTTGGTGAACCTTCACAAAAAATTACAGTTTTATATCTTTATGTTTGAAACCTGAAATGTGGCAAAAGGTCGTAAAGTTCAAGGGGGCCGAATACTTTCGCAAGGCACTGTACTTACCTTAGAACGAAGCCCGAAGTGCCGACCGCTCACCTCTCTCATGGGTGACATGTTGTGTCGCCCTTCTTCCGGGTTTGCGGCATCCGGCCATCTGATTGCTATTTTGTTGCCACTAACAAAGAGAACATAAATTAAAATCTCAAGCTCAGCAGGGTATTTACTACTGTAGATAAATTGGAAGATTTAAAGATTTTACTAAAAGTTACAGAAAAATATCTAAAGAAAATTTTTGGGTTTAATGACACTTTAAAGTATGGAAATATTTATGTAGTCAGATAGACAATACATTATGCAATTTTTTTGTTCAATTTCCTATAGATTTACCTTCAGCTATGTAGTACAATGGCCTGCCTGATTGCATATGAGTTGAAAGTGTTTAGGTTTGATCTCATTTATATAGTTTTGGTAAATCTAAAGGAAAATTGTGCAACAAAATTGTATAATGTATGGCCAGCCTTAGTTCCTCTTTCCTGTTACAGCGGTTCGGCAGGGTGTTTTAATATAATTAATAGCATTTAGTGAGAGATCTGGTCTGACAAACCCCCTCTCTTCCTCTGAAATATACAATAAAGCCTGGAACACAGGATTAGATTATTGGACTAATAATCGTCTGTTTTTTGTTACATGCTTGTCTCATATTGAAAGTAAAGCGTTAATTAACTTGCGAAAATTCTCGCATGATAGAATTCAACTTCAGAAGTGATCTAATGTGTTGAATTGTTTTGTAATATATTCTTTCATTTCCAATCATGCGTACTCTTGCTCTTACGATTTTTTATTTGGACGAAAACTGTACTCATTAAACAAAAATCGGACATTGTGTTCATGTACGATAAAAATTTTATGCCATGCACCTTCAGGTTTTGTCGTCCGAAAAGTCTAACGATTAGATAGTTAGCCGATCGTTCGTCATGCGAAATTATACTTCCAATTTTCTTATTGTGTGTACAGCCCTTAAGCCATTGTAAAAACATATGTGCTAAAAGGTGTGGCTTTTACTCAGCTCATCCAGGATAGAACACTGGAGTGTGGGAGCAGTAAGCTAGCCTAAAAACAGTAATTTAAGTTTTTTTCCAAGCAAAAATCATAACATGTTTGTACAGGATTACGCAGAGATAAAACTATGTAAGATTTTAGATTGGCTTTAATAGGTTTTAGATCTTCATAATGTGTGAGCCATATGTAGTGGGTGTTATATACAGACACTACAAACTATTTAGTAGAGTTCTTTTAAGTAGTAGAAAGGCATGTATGGATACAGAGGTTTGGAAATCCCTTCAATTGGCTTCGTAGTGCAAAAAAACTTATAGCCATCTCCTGTAACTAATTAACTAAGTTACAAAGTTCCTTGTAAAAGTTGTTTTTAAACATAATTAGTCATGGTGTTTAAGCCTGGTTGCTGGTAAGAGATTGATATAGAACAACAAAAAGACGATGGATAGAGAGGTCTTACATGTAGGCTGGAAACTAATCACTAACAAACACACAAGGCGTTACATTACATTGATGGCTGTTAGTGATCACTGATCATTCAACGATGTCTTCTGCAAGTCTCACTTAGCCATTGTACCAAGCTAACCTAACTCTGGCAGCATGGAATAAGAATGTCCTCTCAACCTCGTCTTATGACAGGAAAGAAAACAGTACCTAGACTCAAACTCAATGACCTGTATTGTAGGGTTAGTGTGAAATCACCTTAACGTGTCAATCTAACGAAAAATTATATTTTGGTTGTAGGTAGATATTATCAGGTTGAAATACTGGGAATTCCAGCAGTAAGATTTATGTCCTTGAATTCAGACTGAGTTTTAAAGACATACTGGCTGATTTACCAAGGGGGTTGAGAATGTTCACATAATGAAATGTATAAAGATTCACTTTATTCATCCAATCATGTGCAGTTAAATAGGTAAATGGTATTTTCACAATATTGGATAAATGAAGTTAAAGTGGTTGCAAAGTCAAAGAAATATTACTGTCAGCTCCTCTGTTCTATCAATCCATCCTACACTGTGTACATGTTTGTATAAAATGATGCCTCTAAATACCTTATCTCAGAGCTGACAGATGGGGGGAGGGAGAGAGGAGGAGAGAGGAGAACAGTGGGAAGATGGAGGCACGTAATCTGACCATGGTAATCATGGCTCAACAGCCATGATTACCATGGTCAGCACACTAACGGGGACACAGGTACAGGGAGGATCAACCAGGTTTTGTACAGCATAGAGAGAGAGAAATTAGATCACTGTGCTGTTTAATGTGTTATAAGGTCACAGGATCTTTTTTTTTTCTAGGGTTAGGACCTCTTTAAGCTTTACATATTTATAAAAAAAATACCCAAAATAACCATTCAGCTGGGAGAGGGTATTTTAATGCTGCTAAAAGTGCAACATTAAAAAATACATCATTCCTTTAGGGCTCATGCACACAGCAGTAATAAATAATAAGGTTAGGGGATGCCTTAAAGCTATGCATGAAGTTACAGAGCAATACAATTAGCCTTTAAAAGTGACTTGTTTGTTTACAAACAGTGACCAGGAATATGTCATTTGGGTCTGGTAGCACTCCCACTGCTTAATGATCAGATTCCTAACTGACCTCTTTTTGTAAACAAATCAATCAGGGATCTATCAGGGATCTATCATTTAGTGGCAGTAACACTACTGCTTCTAAATGACAGGTCCCTGGAGTCTTCAGTTTGTAAAAAAAAATGGCCAGGTATGATTATGAAACCATTAGATTTACATTGGGGACATTTTTTTTTTAAATAAAAAACGTTGTTATGCCGTGGGTGTCTTTATTTACTTTTTGCTTTAAATCAGTAACAAGGGGTAATAATGTACACCATACTCATTTTCCCAGGAGGAAATATTCTGGGGGACCCCCTTATTCTAAAGAGGTATTGTAGATTCTAATAAATTTCCTCTTTACAAATCCTCTTGGGGGCCAGATGTGGGGAAGAGGTCCTTGTCCCTTCAATGCCTTGCAAGGAAAGCAGGCTTTGTGTCCCTCCCACTGCAAGAGCCCTGCCAACATTTACATCATCTACAACATCCAGAAATGTAGATCATCATCAATTATGCTTACACACCACCACTACAAATAGCCTCCAAATGATGTGAACCTGTTGACGTGACTAACGACTGCCTGTAGGTATCCTCCCTCAAGGTTACATAGTTACATAGTTACATAGTAGGTGAGGTTGAACAAAGACAATAGTCCATCCAGTTCAACCTGTGTAGGTGTGTGTGACTGTAATCATCTAACATAGCCCTCAATCTCCTGATCCTTGAGATGTAAGTCTAAGAGTCTTTTGAAAGTCACCATACTACCCGCAGAAACCACCTCTTGTGGTAGACAATTCCACAATCTTGTAGCCCTAACAGTAAAGAACCCCCCACGTTGCCTGAGGTTAAAACGCTTCTCCTCTAATCGCATTGTATGTCCTCGAGTCCTCATGCAATTCCTTCGAATGAACAGCTTTTCTTCTAAGCTGAGATCCCCATTAAGATATTTATAAATTGCTATCATGTCCCCTCTCAGACGTCTTTTCTCCAGGGAAAATAAATCGAGCGATTGCAGCCGCTCTTCATAGGTAAGGTCCTCCAACCCCCTAATCAGTTTAGTTGCCCTTCTCTGGACTTTCTCCAGCTCCAACACATCCCTCCTGAGGACTGGCGACCAGAACTGGACAGAATACTCCAGATGCGGTCGGACCAGAGTTTTATAAAGTGGAAGGATTATAGTCTTATCTCTGGAATACATCCCTTTCTTTATGCATGCTAATATTCTGTTGGCTTTGGAAGCTGCCGCTTGGCATTGCATGCTGTTGCCTAATCTATCATCAACTAAGACTCCCAGATCCTTCTCCATTTTTGATTCCCCCAAGGGTTCCCCTCCTAACGTGTATTGTGTTTTTATGTTTTTGGTCCCCAAGTGCAAAACCTTACACTTCTCCACATTAAACCTCATTTGCCATGTCGTTGCCCACTCCGTAATTTTGTCCAGGTCATTCTGTAGGATATCTGCTTCATGCTGTGCAGTTATTGCCCTGGCCAATTTTGTGTCATCTGCAAAAACTGATAACGAACTACTGATCCCGTCCTCAATGCTGTTTATGAATAAATTGAACAAGGTTGGTCCCAGGACTGAGCCCTGGGGCACCCCGCTTACTACCTCAGACCAGTCTGAGTATGCGCTGTTTATTACTACCCTTTGGACACGGCCTTTTAGCCAATTCCGTATCCAAGAGCAAACCCTGCTGTCGATACCTGCAGACCTTATTTTATAAATTAAGCGCTTGAGGTGAAAATGTATGGGCTAAATGTGTAGTTCTTATTACTTATTCCACCAAAAAAGTTTAAAGGGAAAAAAAACATTCACACCGCAACAAAGTTCTTATTAGGGTTGAGCGAACACGGACTGTATTTTTCGGGATCGTACCTGACTTTTGGGTTTTCGGTACCCGGACATGGACCCGATCATTTTACTGTATATTCGGGATACAGTCCGTTGTTCGGTTGTTTTGGCACGGTTTTAATGGCGCAATTTCAACAGCTGCAGGGCAGGCAACCAACAAGCGTTTAACCTACTAATGGCATGGCTGTGATTGGCCAGTGCAGCATGTGAGCCAGCCTCTATATAAGCTGGGGTCACGTAGCGCCACACGTCACTCTGCTCTAACTATTGTAGGGACAGGTTTCTTCAGCTGCTTATTTGAGGGAGAGATAAGAGATTATTGTAGGGCAGGCTGGAGATTGCTTTCAGGGAAAGAATAGGACACAGGACAGAAAAATGTTCTTTAATCAGACAGCAATCTACATCAATTTTAATGTGTGGCGGTGCAGTGCACGATCCTTTTGCCCTGACCTGAGCCCAGTGAGGAGGAGGGAGAAAAAAAATAAACTTTTATCAGTCTGTTAGGTGGGCAGCGTGCGACGTGCAGCGTGCAGCAGACATTTAATGCAAGCTCAGTGCATATGTTTCTGCTTAATCTGGATTTAAAAAAAAAAAAAAACGATTTTTCCTTCATATTTTACTGTGACATACAGCGTTTAGACACTGCTGTTCTAATCTGCTATTCAAAAATCACCAATTTAAGGGAAAAAAAATATTTTTCAGTTTTTTATTCATACTTTACTGTGACATATAGCATTTAGACACTGCTGTGTTCTAATGCGCTATTCAAAAATCACCAATTTAAGGGAAAAATTATTATTTTTCTGTTTTTTATTCATACTTTACTGTGACATACAGCGTTTAGACACTGCTGTGTTCTAATGTGCTATTCAAAAATCACCAATTTAAGGGAAAAATTATTATTTTTCAGTTTTTCATTCATACGTTACTGTGACATACAGCCTTTACACATAGTGCTGTTCTAATCTGCTATTCAAAAATCACCAATTAAAGGGAAAAATGAAAAAAATTCATTCATACGTTACTGTGAGATACACCCTTTGGATACTGTTGTTCTTTTCCGCTATTTAATAAACACCCATTTAGGGAAAAAAAATTAAATTGCGGCCTAGTCTGCATATGTCACTGTGAGATACACCATTTGTGTACTGTTGTTCTATGCCGCTATTCAGTAAACACCCATTTAGGGAAAAAATACTAAATTGCGGCCTAGTCTGTAGCTGTACGTGTGAGATACACC
This sequence comes from Pelophylax lessonae, assembly GCF_965119305.1. Lineage (NCBI taxonomy): Eukaryota > Metazoa > Chordata > Amphibia > Anura > Ranidae > Pelophylax > Pelophylax lessonae. The sequence goes on along the minus strand of NC_138769.1, from coordinate 475,782,363 downwards.
CTTTGGATACTGTTGTTCTATTCTGCTATTCAATAAACACCCATTTAGGGGAAAGAAAGATATTAAATTGCGGCCTAGTCTGTATGTGTACGTGTGAGATACACCCTTTACATACTGTTGTTCTATTCTGCTATTCAATAAACACCCCTTTAGGGGAAAGAATGATATTAAATTGAGGCTTAGTCTGTATCTGTACGTGTGAGATACACCCTTTGGATACTGTTGTTCTATTCTGCTATTCAATAAACAGCCATTTAGGGGAAAGAAAGATATTAAATTGCGGCCTAGTCTGTATCTGTATGTGTGAGATACACCCTTTGGATACTGTTGTTCTATTCTGCTATTCAATAAACACCCATTTAGAGAAAAAATATTAAATTGCGGCCTAGTCTGTATGTGTACATGTGAGATACACCCTTTACATACTGTTGTTCTATGCCGCTATTCAATAAACACCCATTTAGGGAAAAAATACTAAATTGCCTAGTCTGTATGTGTACGTGTGAGATACACCCTTTACATACTGTTGTTCTATTCTGCTATTCAATAAACACCCATTTAGGGGAAAATTAATAATTTTGCAGCGTTTGCTGATTATGTTACTGTGAGATACACCCTTTAAATTTGTTTGGAACATCTCCTTCCACCACCGAGGATTGCAGGGCGCTTCAGTTTGCCTCCTGTTGCTAACTCCTCCTACTCCGATTCCTCATCCTCATCCTCTACTGCCTCCGCATCCGGTTAGCGTAACACCTTCACCACCAACTTCAGCACAGCCAGGGGTAAATGACATCAGGCAGTTTTACTGATCACTGATTTAACTAATAACAACAGATACTACACTGGATCTTAGCCAAAAGGTCGAGAAGTGATGCTGGTGGCATTCTCACCTGACAGCGGGGGCACAGTGGAAGCACAAGGCGAAGGCAGAGGAGGAGGAGGTCACCAACGCAGCCAGGGCACCGCCAGCACCTCAGAAGGCAGGGTTAGCATGTATGAAATTTGGAAAAGCTTTGTCGGCACGCCACAACAACCAGGACCACCAGCTGTTTTTTTTTTTGTAAGCCCGTGGTGTGTGAACACACTCAGACTATCACCCGTGGATGCATAAAAAAGTGCACACCAAAAAGGTGAAACACAAAAAAGTGCACAGGGTGTACACATGGTCCCTGACCCTGATCCCCCGGGGCGCAAGGCTCCTGACAGGGACTGGGGTACTTACACTGGCTAACCTGGCAGAAACCGGGCAGCCCCGTTCTTTAGGATGTCTGCTGAAACAGACCACCCCAAGTACTAGGTGGGGCTCTCCTGAAGAGAGACCCCATGAGAGAGGGCGAACCAAGCCAGAAGGCCATATCCACCCCCTCCCAAGACTTTCAGGGACAGGCCCAAGGACCTACACCCTACTAATAACGCTGTGCAAAATAAAGTGTACCACCACAATAAAAAAACACAAAACGTGAGACACACAACACATAAAATAAGGGAAAGGGATAGTGGAGAAGTGCAAGGTTAGTGCCACGTTGCAATACTATGGCAGGCCCTTCGGCCAGGAATAAAAAATTCCTCTGGTCCTGACTCCTGACCAAAAGGCCTGGCCCTAGAGGCAGGTGTGAAAAACGTGTGTAGGAAGTGCAGTGTCCTTGGTGCCATACTCAAAGTGTTGTCATCCACCGTGAATTATGACACCCCTGGACTGCCACTCCAAGGGCACATACACCACAGACTTTTCAGAATCTAGGTCCCTGGCAAGACCAGTGCAGCCCCGTCCCTACCAGAAGGCCTCAGAACTTAGACAGCTTTGGGAGAGCCCAGCCCACAACCAGGGACACATACCTTTTCCAAGGCCAGACTCAACCTAGAAGGCGGAAAAAAGCCCCCCCGCCGCCATCACCGTCCCTTACCATATACCATATACCATATACAGTTCCTTACCGTTCCTTATGTACTATACACGTACTGAAAGACGGGTCTGCCCCCTTTAACTTCTGGGTCTCCAAATTGGGCACATGGCCTAAGCTTGCCCTTTATGCCTTGGAGGTGCTGGCCTGCCCTGCAGCCAGTGTATTATCTGAACGTGTATTTAGCACGGCTGGGGGCGTTATCACAGACAAACACGGCCGCCTGTCCAGAGCCAATGTGGACAAGCTCACGTTCATTAAAATGAACCAGGCATGGATCCCACGGGACTTGTCCATACCTTGTGCTGAATAGACATGTATACCGGCCTTACCCAGCCATTGTTGTATTTTTGATCTTTCTCACTCTTTTTGGGTGTACCCTAATTTAAAAAGAAATAGAATTAAAAACAAAAAACTGTGTTGGCTACCTCGTTCTCCTCCACCGCCGCTTCCACCTACACCGCCACATCCACCGCCACCTCAACCTCCTACTCCATATGGGCCTCGTCCTCCTAGATCAAGATGATTCTTTTTTATTTTTATGTTTTTTTTTATGTTATTTTAAGTTATTTCCCTATCCACATTTGTTTGCAGAGCACTTGCCATGCTCTTAACAAGCTTTTGCTGCCATTTGCAGCCCTCTAGCCCTTTCCATGTTTTTTTAGAGCTATTTTAGTGCTCAAAAGTTTGGGTCACCATTGACTTCAATGGGGTTCGGGATCGGGGTCAAGTTCGGGTTAAATCTGGGTCACGAACCCAGACTTTTTTTTCAAGTTCGGCCAGACCCGCCGAACCCGGACATCCAGGTGTTCGCTCAACTCTAGTTCTTATAAGTTCTTATAATAAATAAATATATATATATATATATATATATATATATATTATAAATAAACAGTGTCCTCCATTTTAAATCCAACATCAATTGTATTGTGCAGCAATGCAGCTCTTTGTCAATCATGACTATTCACAAAATGTTGACCTGCTGACGCAACAACCCACCATCCAGTACCATTTACCAGTCCCACTTTTACTGCAAAACAACAGCCTCTAACCAGCTAATTTATGTAAACAAACCAAATTTGAACAATGCTACCACCAAGGATCCACAGATGGTTTGTTTACAAACACCAGCCAAATGAGGATCTGTCATGTTGCAGTCGTAGTGCAAATTTGACCATTCACCAAACTGTGAATAAGATGGGTTTAGTACAACACCAGGAAGGCAAATATTGTATCTGAATGTGGCATGGTAAGTGAAGATAATCCTAGGGTTTACAGGATGTCTGTTCCCTTGCTCTACATTGTTCACAAGCATTTATTTAAATTATTTTTAAAATTTTGCAATATATTAAATGTTACAGAATAGATTGTCTGTAGAACTTCTTCAAATTCAACCATTAGTACATTAAAACTGCAGTTGGCTTGGTAAATGGTAAAAACAAAAACAATCATAAAAATGTATATAAAGGCAAAACTTTTTTCAGGTTTAGATAAAGTAGGATAGGGTTAGAAATCACATTTACCACTGTCTGTGTCAGCAACATGTCCAGGTGACCGAGTGGGACAGAAAGGTAAAAGAAAATCCAAAATTTTAAAGGAGTTGTAAAGTCAGAAAGTTTTTCATCTTAATGCCATCTATGCATTAAGATAAAAAGCCTTGTGTGTGCAGCTCCCCCCTCAGACACCCTAACACTTCCCTAAGCCCCTTCTCTATCCAGCAATGTCCACGAATGCCTCAGCTGTGTGGGACTCTCTTTCCTGATTTGCTAAGACACAGCAGTGGCACCATTGGCTCCTGCTGTTGCCGATCAACTTCTGTTAGCAAATCAGCAGAGAGAGGGGTGGGACCGAATGGTAGCTCCATATCTGAATGGATACATGAAGCTGCAGCTCGGTTCGGATGACCCCATAGTAAGCTGCTTGCTGTGGGGGCACTCAACAGGAGGTAGGGGCAAGGGGCTCCATACAGGGATCCAAGAAGAGGAGGATCTGGAGGATCTGGGCTGCCCTGTGCAAAACTATTACACAGGGCAGGTAAGTATAACATGTTTGTTATTTTAAAAGAAAAAAAAATGAGACTCTACAATTACTTTAATTTGTGATCCCAACAAGAATAGAGAGCAAATCTTTCAATGGAGATATTTGTTCTAGTGAGAACTGTCTAAAAGGAGTTTCCCCAATTTTAGAGAAACATTTTCTCTTACTTTGTGTTGTGTTAGTCAGACAGGTATCCTTTCACTATTTCAAAAAAAAAAAAAAAAAAAGCTTTTTGATAAAGGTTTCTATATTTGCTTTAAAAAAAACCCCCAAAAACTTCCTGATCCCAAAATGTGTGGAATAAATTATATTTAGTTTATAAAGCTGAGATCCTCCATGGCACTGCATTATACCTGTAGAAAAGAAAAAAAAAAAAGAAAAACTGTAAGATAAAATGTAAAAAAATATATTTAACTTCCACCCAGTTTTTGTACTATTCACTAAATTGTACTCCCCTTCAGATTGCCTATTTTAGCTTTTAAATGCATAACTGTTTTATTATTACCCTTCATCTGCCATGTAGCTGACCAATCAGACAGTGCATTCGGGTAAACTGTAAGTCAGGGACATATTGAGAAGACTATTGCACAAAATGATATAACTTCACAGGTTCCTCCAAAAATCCCCAGTTAATCCTTTTTATAAACAACATAGGTAATGTAGAGTACATTGGTGATGTTACACAAATACAATTACACAGTGCCTACCAGCATAAATAATATTTTACTGTGAAACCTCACGTAAAAAAGAAAAAGTAAATATAAAATTGGAACTCTTTATCTCTAGATTCACCAGTGGGATTTGTCTTTGTGAGTCAGCCACATGCCAATCTCATCTATTTTGCAAAAAACATTTACTCACAAGGGGCCCTGTAATAAGTGGTTAAATTGTCAGGCTTGAATAAATTTGTTTGCAGGTTCATTTCCTCAGTGAGCCTCTTAAATTCCTCATGATCTTAGCCAAATGTATTTACTTTTGATTTCACAGGATGTACTGGAGAAGAGTAGATGTGTATCTGCAATTGTCATGCCAGGCAAACTGTCTTAATTCTGACTTGCACAAAACACTCACTGTATGAGAAACCTCTGAGGTGTACTGTATAAAATGTGAAGGTACGGTGCTGATATTTTACATTTAAAGACTGTAGGAGAATGTTGTATTTCCATTTTTGGGGGTGAACATTCTCAACTTCACAGGTACTATCTCTCGTATATATATATGTAAAGGTAAGGAAAATTGAAGAATGCTTTTCAAGTATAATCACATATTATCAGATTCCAAATATATATATATATATATATATATATATATATATATTATATTTCTACCCAGATGTAGATTTATACCTTCTGCTCCCTTAGACGACTGTTAAGTGCCCTAAAAAACACACATACCTCATTCCCCAATCAACTGGCTAGGCTTAGTATAACGCTAACATGGTCTGACATCATAGATACACAAGGCACATTGGGGCTAGAGGCTAATAAAAAGCTTAAGAGACTGTGTGGCCACTCTTCATCAGTAATCCTAGAATTAGGAGAAGATTAGCTGCTGCTCTACCCTGTTAGATGTTCTGCATAAGATGTTGCAACCAGAGTTTGTGAACTTTTATTACACAGTACATTATACCAAATAAAAAAAATGGCAAAATTGTGCTGGAACAGTAGAGGATCCCGCAGGATTGCACTGGCTGGCTGGGTGAAACTATAGAACCTACTGATATGCACAGGAATATTTTACTGATATTCACGTGACATGAGGCATCCAAGGCTGTGTGCTGCCCTTGACTATCCCTGAGCTTCTCCAGAGCATTGGTTTTGGGTATAGCACGACTTTTATATTATTTTTTTAATTCATCAATTTTTTATTTGGTTTATTTATTTTTTTATTTTTTTATAAAATTCTCCTTTTGTCTCCTCCAATTATCCATATCCCCTAGTCTGACATATCTATAGGTAATTCCTCCTCCATCTTGTTCTCCAGTGTGGAATGCATAGAGCACACACACAAGGAGAGTGCACTCTCCAATCCAGTGTAATGGCAGAACTCCTGAACAGGGGAAATGTTCTAACCCGAACAGTGAACCCTATTGAAGCCTATGGGAGCTGAACAGGAAAAATCAAAAGTGCCAATTTTGAAGGCTTATATGCAAGTAATTAGCCATAAAAGGGGTATGGGGGTCTGGGTAATGCCCTGGGGGACATGTATCAATACATTTTTTTTAAACAATTTTTTTTCAGGAGCAGTGATTTTAATTGACCACTCAATCCCACGGACAGCTCTCAGTGGACAATGGTCTCCTGTAAAAGTGGGTTCGCAGGATGCGTTTCGAGGACTCCCCTCTTATTCAGCGCTGAACATGACCTATGTTAGTTATTCTGTGCTGTATGTCGGTTGAATAATTGTTGTTTATTTTATGTAGTGTATATGCTGCATATTTTATGGGCTGTGTATGCTGTACTGTTTGTGGGCAGTACATGGCCTATTCTGTGTGTATGTATTCTGTATGTAGCAAGTGTGAGCTGTGTGCACTGTATGTACTGTATATGCATAAGTGTTGCATGTACACTATTATGTGTATGCTATCTGTAATATCTGCACTTTATAAAGTATATACTGTATATATGTGTACAGCAGGGCCGTCTTTAATATTGATTGGACCCCGGGCAAACATTTTCTTGGTCGCCCCCCCCCCCCCCCCCCCAGAATACACATATCAACTATTTGCAGGCAGCATGGACTGATGGGACATCTGCTTTGGGCCCCACAACATTGACTGGGCCCAGGGCAGCTGCCCCTTTTGCCCTGTATTAAAGACAGCCCTGATGTACAGTACTTTATATCTGACAATTTCTTATTCATTGTGTAGGTTTTGTTGGTGAGATATCTGTGCATGATGGGGGTTTCCACTCACTCTGCTAGGTTTATGATTTATTTTATATTATAGAAAATGCATCAGGAGATGCTAGGAAATGTAACTAGGAACAACATGGTATGGTCAAAAGGTTTGTTAACACCTGACCTTCACAACTTTATAGGTTAGTCTTACATCCCTTTCCAAACCCATAGACATTAATATGGAGTTGAATCAGCTTCCATGATTTTATAGAGATATAAGATTGCAGTAGGTCTCTCAGTCCAGAAGATTCCTATAACTGAAATACTTCCTTTGTGCAGACAGACCCTTTTAATAGTCTCATTTTTTACTTCACTATTTACTTTATTTAGAAAAAAATTGGGTGGACTGACACTTTTAAATAGTTATTTCTACTGGCAGGCAATTTGTAAAGAAGCAAAGGCTTATTGAAATGTTTAGAATTCAATAGTTAAGTCTCCATCTGAAATGTATTCTCTCCCAAAGTACATAGCCAGTATGCTGATTCCTAAAGAGTTCAGAGTGTCATATCTCACAGTTCTTTCCAAGACACATATGTGATAATACCAGAAGGAAATCTCCTGGCCTGATCACTCATCCAGTTTTAAATTAGGCTTACCCAAAGATTGAATGTAGAAGAATAATGCGAATACTCTGCTAAATAGTTTAGGGATTATAACAAGGATAAACATTGTTTTTTAATAGTAAAGCTTCCAATTTTTCCAAACCATTGAAGCAAATCTACAGAAATAAACATATAGAAATACACATAAGAAAACAGATTGCATGATGTAATGCTGACAATATGTGAGACAAAAATATTTTTATTTGAATGGTTACAGTGGGGTTGATTTACTAAAACTAGAGAGTCTGATGCAGCTCTGCATAGTAGTCATTTAACTTCTAACTTCAGCTTGTTCAATTAATCCCTTCCAGACTGCTCACGTTGCTGCTAGTGCAGCAAGGTGGCAGCCCTAGGTCTACGTCGCCAGATTCCTCCCTCTCTCGGCAGGGCACACGCGCCGCCGGAGGCTCGCTCCCGCTGTGCTTAGACACAGCAGGAGTCGGGCCAGGGGAGGAGATGTGGGGATCACCGCCTCTCTTCCCCGATCGTCGGGGAAAGGCTGAGGAAATCCGCCCGCTTGTGAAAACAAAGCGGGCGGATCTTCTCTGTGACAGGCAGGGATAGATCACAGGATTCAGCATAGCTGAACCTGCCATCTGTATCTGTGTCACATAACCCCCTCCCCCCACACACGTCAGTAAGCATGAGGCACACATTTAACCCCTTGATCACCAACAGTGTTAACCCCTTCCCTGCCAGTGTCATTATTACAGTAACAGTGCAAATTTTTAGCACTGATTACTATAGTAATGTCACTGGTCCCCCCAAAAATGTCACAAATGTCAGTTAGGGGTCCGATCTGTCCGCCGCAATGTCGCAGTACTGTGAAAAATCGCAGATCGCTGCCATTATTAGTAAATAAAAACAATAAAAATTACAAATCTTTCCTTAGTAAACGCAATAACGTTTGTGCAAACCAATCAAAATATTGTGATTTTTTACCAAAAATATGTAGCAGAAAACAAATTGGCCTAAAATGTTAAAAAATTTTGATTTGTAAATTTTTTTAGGGAATGTTATATATCAGTATGTAAAAAAATGTTGTGTTTTTTCTCAAAATTGTCGCTCTTTTTTTCAAAAATTAAAAATCGCACAGCTGATAAAATACCACCAAAAGAAAGCTCTATTTGTGGGGAAAAAAAGGACATAAATGTAATTTGGGTACAGCGTCGCAGGACCGCGCAATTGTCTGTTAAAATAACACCGTGCCGAATCGCAAAATATGGCCTGGTCAGGAGTGGGGTAAAATCTTCCGGTCTTAAAGTGGTTAAAAATACGCTCATTGAGAATTTTTTTGTCAACGACATGTAGTTAAATACATTTTGGCCTAAATATATGACAAGAATTGAATATATTGGATATTTTCTAACTGTCAAAGTAGAAAATGTCAATTTTTCGCAAAATGTTTGCTCTTTTTTTATTAATATCGCAAAAAATGAAAAGCGCAGAGGTGATCAAATACCCCCAAAAGAAAGCTCTGTTTGTGGGGAAAAAAAGGACATACATTTCATTTGGGTACAGCATTGCATGACCGTGCAATTGTCAGTTAAAGTCACGCAGTGCCAAGTTGAAGAAAGTGGCCTGGTCATTAAGCAGGAAAATCCTCCAGTCTTAAAGTGGTTAAGCTTTGACAAAAAAAAAACTAAAAGCTGATTGGTTTCTATGTAGAGCTGCACCAAATTTTGCACTCTCCAGAATTAGTAAATCAATCGCAGTAAATGCTTTAGTAATTGCTAGCATTAGGTGCTCCATATACTGTACAGTTTGTTTCCAGTCATATATGTACTATGCAGCTGGATGTACTGTATATAATATTTATTTTTCATGTTCCTATTTACCTTTTGTATTTCATTGTGCCTTGCACCATCAATCCAAGACAGCTCAGTTTTATAAGTTACACATGACAACATTAAAAAAGAGGAAAGGAAGGCTGTTACTAAACAGTGGGACTGGCCTCTCCTTCCACTTTCTTACTGGCACCAGACAAGTAGTGCCTGTAAACGTTTTATTTATAAGGTAGGGAGAGGTTAGAAACCTTGTTTTTATTGCTGTCTATGTCCTATGCTAAGGGGATTAATTCTCCACCAAATACCCAGCTTGAGGCCTGAAACCCATCACCTGTCCAAAGTCTCCAGTAAGGTTACATAAACAATACCGAAAAAGAGAACTACTACTCATGAAATTAATATACTATATATAATCAAAACAAACACCACTGCAAGCTATATCTCCTCAAAATGACCATTTATTGTACAAAACATAAAAACATACCCGTACCTTTTAAGGGTACCTGCTCCCAAAAAAACTCCACCCACATACCTCCACAATGTTTTGAGGATTCTCCTATATAAACCTTCATGAAAATACTGTCATTACATCCAGTTGGGACAGTTGTACCCTCTGATCAGCCAAAGATGACATATGCAAATATATATATTAATCAGGTGCAACAACAGCATCAACAATTGACATTTTTTTTAAATAAACCAAGATCATAAATCCATGTTGTACTCTATATGTAACATACAATATTAATGGAGTTTGCACAGCTGGGCACATAAAAAAATTTAACTTTATTTATTCAGTGTGAATGTATCTGGTCTCATAGAGTTGTGCACCACCAAGTATTAAAGCAGTTGTAAAGTCAGAAGGTTTTTTATCTTAATAAAATAGATAAAAAGCCTTATGTGTGTAGCAGCCCCACTCAGCCCCCTTAATACTTACCTGAGCCCCATCTCTATCCAGCAATGTCCATGAGTCCCGGGACTCTCCCTTCTGATTGGCTGAGACACAGCAGTGGCTCCATTGGCTCCCACTGCTGTCAATCAAAGTCAGTTAGCCAATCAGGAATGAGAGGGGGCAGGTTTGAATGGCAGCTCTGTGTCTAAATGGACACACGGAGCTGCAGCTCAGTTCGGGTGCCCCCATAGGAAGTTGCTTTCTGTGGGGGCACTCAACCCAGGAGCAGTGAAGATGGACCCGAGAAGAGGAGGATCTGGGCTGACCATTGCACAGAGGAGGTAAGTATAACATGTTTGTTATTTAAATATAAAAAAAAACAGGAGACTTTACAAACACTTTAAACAATAAGTTGTCATACACCCAAAGGAACACTGCTCCTGTTTATTTTGTTTTATATATATATATATATATATAGTATATTCATTTCCTTTTTTCATTTTATATAGGAGCAGTCTATTGCAGTCTATTAACTAAGAAAACCCTTTTTGGCAATGTTTAGGGATTTTTACTTGTCATGGTAACCATTGGCTACCATGGAACATCTAAAATGTTATGGTTGTCATTGCAACAGAAGGTAATGATAAATCTTTAATAGGGACATCTGTTTTTCTGACAACTGTCATTGATGGAATTTCCCTTCACATTGCAGAGATTTCCTTTATTTCCTGTTATGTTCCTCTGATCTCTAGTTTGTATTTAGTATTTTAGGCACCTCTCAGTTAAAAAATAAAAAAAAGCACCAACTTCAAAAAGAAAAGACTTATTCTTACCTTTACAATGTAAATCACCTTACTACCACTGACACTTGCTGGCATTGCTATTGTAACGGCAACAGCCATCTCCCCCTCCTAAACACAAATGACAACCATTCCCCACACTCTGATATTCTGATATGGGGTAGTGGCCTTGCACTATACACCTTTTGGAGTCAGAGGAAACCTCCTAGCTTCTACATACTGAAAGGGTAGAACAAAGTGTTTGAAAATATGATTGCTTCATGTGAGACTCTTGTTTGAGCACATCAGTTTCTTCATCCCTTCTCCTAGGCCATTGTGTTAAGGCGACCTAAAATATGCAACCTTGGCAAAGAAATCCCATACCTGTCTAGATATGAGTACTTACAAAGTGTTATAAAGCCTTGCAGTCTTTCATTGAATCCTGGTGCATGTCTGTAATTTATAAAGTGAGTGGGTTGTCAGACCTTTAGGTTTATGAAAAACATTAAAACAAGACTTTCTGCTTTGTCCATACATACAACTTAGATTTTGCATTTCAATTTCTACCCTAAACTCAAAAATGAAGAGGGAATGTGGCATACAATACAGATACGTCTTCTTTCAGACATTTTCATACATAGGACCTATTATTATTTGTAGAAAGGCCATGTGTTACATGAAGTGTTACTCAATATATTCTGCTGCCAGCATACTGTCAATCAATATGTAAATAGCATACTGCCTGCAGGATAGAAGGAAGAATTGCTCTAAACATATGAGACCTTCTGTGGGACTTTTGGACATATGGAGACCATGTGCAAGTAACAGGATGGGATGATGTTCAGCTTTTTTGAGTTTTAACCAAGGCTGAACAATCAAATTAGTTCAAATAAAAACATTAACTTATGGTGTTATACTTATGCCTGAAATTTGAATTCTAGATACAGAATAATATTCCATCTAGGAAACACGTGAATATGAACATCTTTCAGCTGGCCATACTTTAGGACATAAAAATGTACCTGTCCCAAAAAAAAAATGGATCCAAATTCAGAGTGCAGATGACAGTGCCTTAGCTGAGGCTCCTGTAAACCTTCACAATTGATTGCATGCAAAAGCCTGTACAAATCCACAGGCTTTAAAATCTTCTTTAGTCATTCACAGCATAAGATTAACAGATAAAAACAGTACTGATGCGTTTCAGCCATATTTAGTGCTGGCTTTTCCACGCATACAAATGTACTTGCCTTGTTTTTCGCAGAGCATCTCAAGGCAATTCAAGGGCTCAATATTACATGCATAGTGGTGAGTTTAGAGAAATATGTGTTTCTTTACTCCATCTATGCGCAGTAGGTTGCCATTGAACACACCAGTCGTGAGAAAATATGGAGGCTGCTGTTTTTAACATATCATTCTGAAAATGTCTGGCTAATTATACTTATACTATTGTTTTATTAAATTCAGAGTAACTGGTTTGATTACCGGTCAGAAATTCAGAAAGAACTGAATAAAGATTATAGCTGTGACACAGTGGCTTCACCATTAGCACTTCTGCCCTGCAGTACTGAAGTGCTTTGCTTGAATATTGGCCAGGGCACTATCTGCAAGGAGTTACATGTTCTCAGTGTGCTTGCTTGAGTTTCTTCTGGGTAATCTAGTTTTTTCCCACACCCCAAAGCATGCTGGTTGTATAATTGGCTCCTGTCGAAACTGGCCCATAAATTTGTGTACAGATTGGCTATGCATATGTGTTATATTCTGCATGCCCATCCCATGCCTAATCAATCGCGAAGGGTTCAAGTAAAGACCAGGTGACCTGTGTTGTAAAAGGCCTTCAACCATGTCAGTCGTGTTGCCAGCAAGTTGTCCCATAGAATCATCCAGTTACAGGGAGAGGGGAAGCTCTGTATGTAATACTTAACTGGAGCAGAGAAAATGTAGGTCTTCTACCACACCAGATTGTACTGCACTGTGCTGTATGGCAGAGCCATGTATTCTCTATACTGGATAAATGAAACTACAGACCCTATTACAGATATGTAATATACATTTCACTTGTGTATTTAGCTGTTCACCTAGAGTTTAAATTTAAAGAGCAAAATCAAATGTTGCATGTCACAGGATTTCTGAAGTGTGCTTTAGATGCTGCAGGGTAGCTTCCACATTCATTTACAAATGCATGTAACTAAAACCTTTGTTTTGAAACAGATTAGGTGTTTTTGCTGGCTAGCTTGATAGTGTGCTAGGTATCCCTGTTGTTCTAGTTTTAAACAATTTTGAGTGACTGCCACTATTGCTTTTTATTTGATTCAGTCACATGCTGGAAACCTTCAGCTGCCTTGTAAGGGGATTGCTAGGTCTATGGTGTATTAATCTACCTTTAAGGCTGGTTCACAATAGAATGTGCTCAGTCGAAAATACATGTTCCCACACATTTCTGTGTGGTCTAGTTTTGACAGCCCATTCAATGTCGCCAAAACTTTTACCAGACCCTTATCTGAACATGCAGCCTGGCAGGCCAGGAAAGGGGGTGGGACAAGTGAGTGCCACCCCCTCCTAAACCATACCAAGTTACATGCCCTTATTCCATGATTGACAATGGATGCCCATGTTGAGGGCATGTGGCCTGGTATGGTTTGGGGGGGGGTGGTGTTGCTTACTCATCCCCCCCTTTCCTGGCCTGCCAGGCTGCATGCTCGGATAAGGGTCTGGTATGGATTTTGGGGGCCCCCACAAATTTTTTTTTATTAATTTTGGCATGGGGGTTCCCTTCAAAATCCATACCAGTCCTAAGGGTCTGGTATTTGGGGGGGATCCCACACCATTTTGTTTTCATTTTGGTGTGGGGTTCTCCTTAAAATCCATACCAGACCCAAAGGGCTTGGTATAAATTGGGGACCCCCACAATGATGACTTACACCTCCACTGATGACTCATCAATTGTTAGGGAAACACAGCGGCCGGCTTCCCAACCCGCTCCTTAGCAAACAGCTATTTACTGTGCCCTGATTGGGCAAAGCTTTGCCAATCAGGGCTTAGAATGCATGCAGTGCATCTTGGGCTGCTCGGCGGGCGAACATCCCACCAAGCATTCTGCAAATTTGGGTGTTCGCCGAACGAGAGATGTACGGGCCAAACTGATGCTTCATCCGAACTGTTTGCCCAGCACTGCTCCAAAGCCAACTGTCTTGTGCTGCTCCTCCCCCTTCTAACCAGTACCTTTTTTGGACTTAGCATCCCACTAACACGAATAAATATCATGATCACCAAAGGCATGCTAAAGAGCAGAGAGGTTGAAAGAAACACTTTGCCCTTTCTGTGCCAATACACCTATTTCTGATGACTAGAACATCAGGGTAAGCTATGATTTCACTTTGTCACCAATTAAGATTTTTGTAGCAGAATAGTACAGAACGTGAATAGAAAGTACACTGTACAATATTCCACCAACAAAAACAGCAGCTATAAATAAATTAATTAATTATTAAAAGCAGCTATAAGGACCCAGCTGTATTGCACGGGCAGGCAGATTGGCAGTCTGAAACCATTTATTATACACAGTGATGTGTTAATGACAGTCAATAACTTGATGTGTTGTTGGCTGTGTGCCACAGCTTGGAACCCTGCTGCCATAGGCCATGAAAGATTCTGATTAGGTTGGTTGTCATTTGATTTGTTACTATAAGGACCTTTCTTTCAGGTTCTCAGAAAAAAAGGACCCATGATATCTTACAGTTTTCACTTCTTCAATTGGTATCAGTATTACTGTTTTTACTACCACTTATATTATTAATTATATTACCACTTACCGCTTATATTACTGCTGCTATCACTGCTTCTTTATACAATATAATTAAAAGAGATTGTACTGATAAGTAGTGTTGAGCGAACACTGACTGTATTATTTCGTGTTCGTACCGAATAATTGGATTTTTGTTACCCAAACACGGACCCGAAAACTTTACTGTATGTTCGGGTTTAAAATCCGTGTTCGGTCATTTTATTTCCGGGTTTGTATGTAATGGCGCGCTTTTAATGGCGGGCTTTCAACAGCCAATCAACAAGCGTTTAACTGGTGTGCCTTAAGCCATCCCAGCCATGCCTACTAATGTATTAGTAGCTGTGATTGGCCATCTGAAGCATGTGACCATGTTTTTATAAGTTCGAGAGCCCCAGCGCGCTACGTCATTCTGCTGTAGATTAGGGACAGAGCACACATCATACGTGCTGGCTGCTGATTAGGGACAGACAGTGATTCTGTGAAAAATTGTGTCCGAAAAGAATGCAGGAACAGGTCGGAGTGCAGGCAGGGAGAGTTATTAGAGCATTTTAGGGCGAGGCTGGAAATTAGCCAGGGTCAGTGTTCTACATCGATTTTGCTGTGTGGGGGGTTGTGCAGTTAACGATCTTATTGAGCATATTAGGGCGAGGCTGGAGATTAGGCAGGGTCAGTGTTCTACATCGATTTTGCTGTGTGGGGGGTTGTGCAGTGAACGATCTTATCGAGCATATTAGGGCCAGGCTGCAGAGATTAGGCAGGGACAGTATACATCGATTTTGCTGTGGTGGGGGGTGGTGCAGTGAACAATCTGTTTGCCCTCACTTGAGCCCACTGAGGAGGAGGAGGGAGAATAAAATCTATTTTTATCAGTCAGTTGTGTGCAGCGTTCATCTTAGATCTATTTTACTACAAGTTAAAAGGGTTTTTTTTTTTTTTCCCTTCATAGCCTTTTTGCTCCAGTGCTGACTGTGATAAGACACTGCTGTGTTCACATGTGCTATTGAGTGATTTTCAATTTTATACACTTTTTCTATTCCACTATTCAATATACACCCTTTTGGGTTAAAAGAAATTAAATTGTGGCATAGTCTGTACTAATCTATTTAAAAATTACAAACTTTTCTTTTTTTTTCCCTTCATAGCCTGCCGCAGAGCTGACTGACATAAGACACTGCTGTGTTCACATGTGCTATTGAAAAATCACCAATTTTATATCATATTTTCTATTCCGCTATTCAATCTACAACCTTTGGGGTAAAAATAATTAAATTGCGGCATAGTCAGTATCGGTACGTGTGAGATACACCTTTCCAATTTTTGGGGCGCATCTTACACTGCCGAGGATTGCAGGGTGCTTCAGTTTGCTTCCTGCCTGTTCCGAACTCCTCCTACTCCTCATCCTGCCTTTAGGGTACAAAAAATAGTAATCAGGGCCTAGTCTGGGTCTGTACGTGTGAGATAGATACACCTTTTGATATCATATTTTCTATTCCGCTATTCAATCTACACCCTTGGGGTAAAAAGAATTAAATTGCGGTATAGTCTGTATCGGTACGTGTGAGATACACCTTTCCAATTTTTGGGGCGCATCTTACACTGCCGAGGATTGCAGGGTGCTTCAGTTTGCCTCCTGCCTGTTCCGAACTCCTCCTACTCCTCATCCTGCCTTTGGGGTACAAAAAATAGTAATCAGGGCCTAGTCTGGGTCTGTACGTGTGAGATAGATACACCTTTTGATATCATATTTTCTATTCCCGCTATTCAATCTACACCCTTGCGGTAAAAATAATTAAATTGCGGCATAGTCTGTATCGGTACGTGTGAGATACACCTTTCCAATTTTTGGGGCGCATCTTACACCGCCGAGGATTGCAGGGTGCTTCAGTTTGCCTCCTGCCTGTTCCGAACTCCTCCTACTCCTCATCCTGCCTTTAGGGTACAAAAAAGAGTAATCAGGGCCTAGTCTGGGTCTGTAAGTGTGAGATAGATACACCTTTTGATATCATATTTTCTATTCCGCTATTCAATCTACACCCTTGGGTTAAAAAGAATTAAATTGCGGCATAGTCTGTATCGGTACGTGTGAGATACACCTTTCCAATCTTTTGGGGCGCATCTTCCACCGCCGAGGATTGCAGGGTGCTTCAGTTTGCCTCCTGCCTGTTCCGAACTCCTCCTACTTCTCATCCTGCCTTTGGGGTACAAAAAATAGTAATCAGGGCCTAGTCTGGGTCTGTACGTGTGAGATAGATACACCTTTTGATATCATATTTTCTATTCCGCTATTCAATCTACACCCTTATGGTAAAAAGAATTAAATTGCGGCATAGTCTGTATCAGTACGTGTGAGATACACCTTTCCAATTTTTGGGGCGCATCTTACACTGCCGAGGATTGCAGGGTGCTTCAGTTTGCTTCCTGCCTGTTCCGAACTCCTCCTACTCCTCATCCTGCCTTTAGGGTACAAAAAATAGTAATCAGGGCCTAGTCTGGGTCTGTACGTGTGAGATAGATACACCTTTTGATATCATATTTTCTATTCCGCTATTCAATCTACACCCTTGGGGTAAAAAGAATTAAATTGCGGTATAGTCTGTATCGGTACGTGTGAGATACACCTTTCCAATTTTTGGGGCGCATCTTACACTGCCGAGGATTGCAGGGTGCTTCAGTTTGCCTCCTGCCTGTTCCGAACTCCTCCTACTCCTCATCCTGCCTTTAGGGTACAAAAAATAGTAATCAGGGCCTAGTCTGGGTCTGTACGTGTGAGATAGATACACCTTTTGATATCATATTTTCTATTCCCGCTATTCAATCTACACCCTTGGGGTAAAAATAATTAAATTGCGGCATAGTCTGTATCGGTACGTGTGAGATACACCTTTCCAATTTTTGGGGCGCATCTTACACCGCCGAGGATTGCAGGGTGCTTCAGTTTGCCTCCTGCCTGTTCCGAACTCCTCCTACTCCTCATCCTGCCTTTAGGGTACAAAAAAGAGTAATCAGGGCCTAGTCTGGGTCTGTAAGTGTGAGATAGATACACCTTTTGATATCATATTTTCTATTCCGCTATTCAATCTACACCCTTGGGTTAAAAAGAATTAAATTGCGGCATAGTCTGTATCGGTACGTGTGAGATACACCTTTCCAATCTTTTGGGGCGCATCTTCCACCGCCGAGGATTGCAGGGTGCTTCAGTTTGCCTCCTGCCTGTTCCGAACTCCTCCTACTTCTCATCCTGCCTTTGGGGTACAAAAAATAGTAATCAGGGCCTAGTCTGGGTCTGTACGTGTGAGATAGATACACCTTTTGATATCATATTTTCTATTCCGCTATTCAATCTACACCCTTATGGTAAAAAGAATTAAATTGCGGCATAGTCTGTATCAGTACGTGTGAGATACACCTTTCCAATTTTTGGGGCGCATCTTACACCGCCGAGGATTGCAGGGTGCTTCAGTTTGCCTCCTGCCTGTTCCAAACTCCTCCTACTCCTCATCCTGCCTTTAGGGTACAAAAAATTGTAATCGGGGCCTAGTCTGGGTCTGTACGTGTGAGATAGATACACCTTTTGATATCATATTTTCTATTCCGCTATTCAATCTACACCCTTGGGGTAAAAAGAATTACATTGCGGCATAGTCTGTATCGGTACGTGTGAGATACACCTTTCCAATTTTTGGGGCGCATCTTACACCGCCGAGGATTGCAGGGTGCTTCAGTTTGCCTCCTGCCTGTTCCGAACTCCTCCTACTCCTCATCCTGCCTTTAGGGTACAAAAAATTGTAATCAGGGCCTAGTCTGGGTCTGTACGTGTGAGATAGATACACCTTTTGATATCATATTTTCTATTCCGCTATTCAATCTACACCCTTGGGGTAAAAAGAATTACATTGCGGCATAGTCTGTATCGGTACGTGTAAGATACACCTTTCCAATTTTTGGGGCGCATCTTACACCGCCGAGGATTGCAGGGTGCTTCAGTTTGCCTCCTGCCTGTTCCGAACTCCTCCTACTCCTCATCCTGCCTTTAGGGTACAAAAAATAGTAATCAGGGCCTAGTCTGGGTCTGTACGTGTGAGATAGATACACCTTTTGATATCATATTTTCTATTCCGCTATTCAATCTACACCCTTTGGGGTAAAGAGAATTAAATTGCGGCATAGTCTGTATCAGTACGTGTGAGATACACCTTCCAATCTTTTGGGGCGCATCTTCCACCGCCGAGGATTGCAAGGTGCTTCAGTTTGCCTCCTGCCTGTTCCGAACTCCTCCTACTCCTCATCCTGCCTTTAGGGTACAAAAAATAGTAATCAGGGCCTAGTCTGGGTCTGTACGTGTGAGATAGATACACCTTTTGATATCATATTTTCTATTCCGCTATTCAATCTACACCCTTGGGGTAAAAATAATTAAATTGCGGCATAGTCTGTATCGGTACGTGTGAGATAAACCTTTCCAATTTTTGGGGCGCATCTTACACCGCCGAGGATTGCAGGGTGTTTCAGTTTGCCTCCTGCCTGTTCCGAACTCCTCCTACTCCTCATCCTGCCTTTGGGGTACAAAAAATAGTAATCGGGGCCTAGTCTGGGTCTGTACGTGTGAGATAGATACACCTTTTGATATCATATTTTCTATTCCGCTATTCAATCTACACCCTTGGGGTAAAAATAATTAAATTGCGGCATAGTCTGTATCGGTACGTGTGAGATACACCTTCCAATCTTTTGGGGCGCATCTTCCACCACCGAGGATGGCAGGGTGCTTCAGTTTGCCTCCTGTTCCGAACTCCTCCTACTCCGCATCCTCATCCTGCCTTTAGGGTACAAAAAATTGTAATCGGGGCCTAGTCTGTGTTTGTACGTGTGAGATACACTGTTTTATACAATTTTTTTTATTCTGCTATTCAATCTACACCCTTTGGGGTAAAAATAATTAAATTGCGGCATAGTCTGTATCGGTACGTGTGAGATACACCTTCCAATCTTTTGGGGTGCATCTTCCACCGCCGAGGATTGCAGGGTGCATCAGTTTGCCTCCTGTTCCGAACTCCTCCTACTCCTCATCCTCATCCTGCCTTTAGGGTACAAAAAATTGTAATCGGGCCTAGTCTGTGTTTGTACGTGTGAGATACACCGTTTTATAAAAAATTTTCTATTCCGCTATTCAATATACACCCTTTTTGAGTGTAAAAAATAAAATTACGGCATAGTCTGTATCGGTACATGTGAGATACACCTTTTTAAATTTGTTTGGCGCATCTCCTTCCACCGCCGAGGATTGGAGGGCGCTTCAGTTTGCCTCCTGTTCCGAACTCCTCCTACTCCTCATCCTCATCCTGCCTTTAGGGTACAAAAAATTGTAATCGGGGCCTAGTCTGTGTTTGTACGTGTGAGATACAACGTTTTATAAAATTTTTCCTATTCCGCTATTCAATATACACCCTTTTGGAGTGTAAAAAATTAAATTACGGCATAGTCTTTATTGGTACGTGGGAGATACACCTTTTAAATTTGTTTGGCACATCTCCTTCCACCGCCAAGGATTGCAGGGCGCTTCAGTTTGCCTCCTGTTCCGAACTCCTCCTACTCCTCTTCCTCATCCTCCCTTTAGGGTACAAAAAATTGTAATCGGGGCCTAGTCTGTATTTGTACGTGTGAGATACACAGTTTTATATCTTTTTTCTATTCCGCTATTCAATATACACCCTTTTGGGGTGAAAAAAATTAAATTGCGGCATAGTTTGCATATTTGACTGTGAGATACACCCGTGCGATACTGTTGTTGTTTTGTTCCGCTATTCAATAAACACCTTTCTAGGGCAAGATCATAAATTACAGAAATATGAGGAGACCGTCAAAAAGGGGCCGTGGCCTGGGTCGTGGTGCTGCTGGTAGAGCTCCTGTTGCAAGGAGAGGACGTTGTGGATCTGTGCCAGCTACACGCACAAGTGAAACACCTTCCTCAAGTGTGAGTAGGCGACAGAACCTGCAGCAGTATTTGGTAGGGCATCATGCGCCTCTAGAAGTGATGAGGCCAGAAGAAGTACAGGCGATAGTAGATTGGGTTGCTGACAGTGCCTCCAGTTCCTTCACATTGTCTCCCACCCAGTCTACTGCAGAAAGGTCAGAGTTGGCACCTGCAGCCGATGTCCAACCGTCTTTCACCTCACCCCCTTGCAAATCAGGCAAGCAGTCTGAGCCCCAAGTCATGCAGCAGTCTCTTCTTCTTTTTGAGGACTCTGTCAGCAGGGTTTCCCAGGGCCATCCACCTAGCCCTGCCCCAGAAGTGGAAGAGATTGAGTGCAGCGATGCCCAACCACTTATTTCTCAAGATGAGTACATGGAAGGACCATCGCAGCACGTCTCCGATGATGACGAAACGCAGGTGCCAACTGCTGCGGCACTCAGAATTGTGGAGACCGACAAGGAGGGCAGGGGTGAAGACTGGGTGGAAGATGATGTGGAGGACGATGAGGTCCTCGACCCCACATGGAATGAAGGTCATGCAGGTGACCTGAGTAGTTTGGAGGAAGAGGCAGTGGTCGCACAGAGCCACCAGCACAGCAGAAGAGGGAGCAGGGTGCAGAAGCGGAGCGGCCGTGCCCTAGACACTACGCCTGCTACTGCCCAACGCAGCAAGGGACCGAGCGCAACAAAGCCAGCTCAAAGGAGTTCTCTAGCGTGGAAGTTCTTCAGAAAATGTGCTGATGACAGGACACGAGTGGTTTGCACCCTGTGCAATCAGAGCCTGAAGCGAGGCATAAACCTTCTCAACCTGAGCACAACCTGCATGATCAGGCATCTAAGTGCAAAGCACGAGCTGCAGTGGAGTAGACACCTTCAAAACCAAGAAAGGTCTCTGGCTCCTCCTGCTTCCTCTTCTGCTGCAGTCTCGGCCTCTTCATCCACCTCTGTAGTGATACCGGCACCTGCCACCCCGCAAACAGACGATCTGTCAGCAACACCACCACCTGGGTCACCAACCATCTCCACAATGTCCCGTGGAAGCGTTCAGCTTTCCATCTCCCAAACACTTCAGAGGAAGAGGAAGTACCCCCCTACCCACCCGTGATCCCTGGCCCTGAATGCCAGCATTTCAAAATTCTTGGCCTTTGAAATGCTGTCATTCCGTCTGGTGGAGACGCACAGTTTTAAAAGCCTTATGTCGGTGGCTGTCCCACAGTACGTCGTGCCCAGCCGCCACTACTTTTCCAGGCAAGCCATCCCTTCCCTGCACAACCAAGTGCGGGAAAAAATCAGGTGTGCACTGCGCAACGCCATCTGTGCCAAGGTCCACCTAACTACCGATACGTGGACCAGTAAGCACGGTCAGGGGCGTTATATCTCCCTAACGGCACACTGGGTAAATGCAGTGGCGGATGGGCCTGAGGCGGATAGCAATTTGGCGCATGTCCTTCCACCACTGAGGATTGCAGGGCGCTTCCGTTTGCCTCCTGTTCCTAACTCCTCCTACTCTGCTTCATCATCCCCCCGCCTCCTCATCCAGTCAGCGTAACACCTTCACCACCAACCTCAACACAGCCAGGGGTAAACGACAGCAGGCAGTTTTAAAACTTGCCTGTTTAGGGGAAAAACCACACACCGCGCAGGAGTTGTGGAGGAGCCTGGAACAGCAGACAAATGAGTGGTTGCTGCCAGCGAGCCTCAAGCCCGGCCTGGTGGTGTGCGATAATGGGCAAAATCTCATAGCAGCTCTGGGCCTAGCCGGTTTGACGCACATCCCTTGCCTGGCGCATGTGCTGAATTTGGTGGTGCAGAGGTTCCTTAAAAATTACCCCGATATGTCAGAGCTGCTGCAGAAAGTGCGGGCCGTCTGTGCGCACTTTCAGTGTTCTCACCCTGCTGCTGCTCGCCTGTCAGCGCTGCAGTGTAACTTCGGCCTTCCCGCTCACCGCCTCATATGTGACGTGCCCACAAGGTGGAACTCCACCTTGCACATGCTGGAAAGACTGTGCGAGCAGCAGCAGGCCATAGTGGAGTTTCAGCTGCAGCACGCACGCGTGAGTCGCTCTGCGGAACAGCACCACTTCACCACCAATAACTGGGCCTCCATGCACGACCTGTGTGCCTTGTTGCGCTGTTTTGAGTACTCTACCAACATGGCCATTGCCGATGATGCCATTGTCAGCTTAACTATCCCACTTCTATGCCTCCTTCAAAAAACGATTCGGGCGATGATGGAAGAGGATGTGGCACAGGATGAGGAGGAGAAGGAGGAGGAGGAGGATGAAGAGGTAACATTTCCAAGGCTTTCAGGGCAGTCATTCGCAAGTGGCTCCGAGGGTGGTTTCCTGCACCCACAAACGCCAGGGACACAATTGTCCAGCAGGGGCACAGTTCTGGAGGATGAGGAGGAGGAGATGGAGGAGGAGATGGAACCATGTTCACAGCAGGGTGGCACCCAGGCCAGCTCATGGCCATTACTGGTACATGGCTGGGGGGATACAGAGGACACAGACGATACACCTCCCACAGAGGACAGCCTTTCGTTGCCTCTGGGCAGCCTGGCACACATGAACGATTACATGCTGCAGTGTCTCCACATTCTAACTTGTGCTGATTACTTGGTGGCCACGCTGATGGATCCCCATTACAAGGACAACGTACCGTCCTTAATTCACTCACTGGAGCGCGCTGGTAGACGCGATGCTGCTGGCATTCCCACCTGACAGCGGGGCCACAGTGGAAGCACAAGGCCAAGGCAGAGGAGGAGGAGGAAGAGGTCGCCAATGCAACCAGGGCACCGCCAGCACCTCAGAAGGCAGGGTTAGCATGGCCGAAATGTGGAAAAGCTTTGTCAGCACGCCACAACAAACAGCAGCACCAGCAGCTCATATGGAGCAGGAGGCAGCATTTCACCAACATGGTGGAGCAGTATGTGTGCACACGCCTACATGTAGTGAATGACGGGTCTGCCCCCTTCAACTTCTGGGTCTCCAAATTGGCCACATGGCCTGAGCTTGCCCTTTACGCCTTGGAGGTGCTGGCGTGCCCTGCAGCCAGTGTATTATCTGAACGGGTATTTAGCATGGCTGGGGGCGTTATCACAGACAAGCGCAGCCGCCTGTCCAGAGACAATGTGGACAAGCTCACGTTCATTAAAATGAACCAGGCATGGATCCCACAGGACTTTTCCTTACCTTGTGCAGAATAGAGATGGATACCGACCTTACCCAGCCATTGTTCTATTTTTTATATTTCTCACTCTTTTGGGGTGTACCCTCATTTAAAATGACTGAAAAAAAAGCAGTGTTGGCTACCTCGTCCTCCTCCACCGCCGCTTCCACCTACACCGCCACATCCACCACCACCTCAACCTCCCTCCTACTCCATATGGGACTCGTCCTTCACAGATGAAGAAAATTGTTTTATTTTTCTGTTTTTTTTTGTTGTTTTAAGTTATTTCCCTATCCACATTTGTTTGCAGAGCACTTGCCATGCTCTTAACTACATTTTGCTGCCATTTGCAGCACTTTAGCCCTTTCCATTGGTGTTTTAGAGCCATTTTAGTGCCTGAAAGTTCGGGTCCCCATTGACTTTAATGGGGTTCGGTGTCCGGGTAAAGTTCGGAAAAAGTCCGGGACACGGACCCGGACCCGGACTTTTTTTTCAAGTTCGGCTGAACCCGCCGAACACGGACATCCAGGTGTCCGCTCAACCCTACTGATAACCCCTTGATAGTCAAAAACATCTCTTACCAAACATTTCTAAAACAAGATTTCCAATTATTATATTAGACTACTAATAGATATTTGATGGTATGGAGAAAGGGGTCATTTCATGTTGAATGCTTGTCATTCATTCAAAACATATTTAATAGACTAAAACTGTCAGAAAAAAAACATTCTACAGAGCTGAAGTTTTTTGTCTTCTGTGAGATGAACAGCTTTTTGCATGGCTATTTTCCTCATTCATACACAATACATCTGCGTGATATTATCAGGTAACATCACAATTATTACATAATTAAGATCTTACATTTATTTACTGTTTATGTAACAATTTTCCACAAAAATGACAATTTATATGAAAGATTGTTTACAAGTTTGAAGAGCATTTATGGCTAAAGGAAGAGAATTCTTAAAATCAATAAATATACTAACTGAACAGGGGGGTAAAACTTTTCCTAAGAGGCAGCAATAAAACCTCCATGAAAACTTTCTTGACTACCTGTAAAGAATTGAAGATAACATTATACTTACCAGGTGCCTGGTGTCTGTCTCAATGAAACTATATACCCCTTGTGTTTAGGTCGGTGTCGTATTCCTATTACATAAGCATTAGGACTGTATTCAGTTTTTAAGCTGGACAAGCTTGAGCTGATTGTATTTTTGTGAATAGAAAACAAGTTTACAGTGTTAATGACTGGTGTGATTGGTGGGAACTGTTCTAGTCCACTGACTACATAATAATTATTTAGTACCAGACTTTGTTTCAGCCTGCAATATAATTAAACACTGCAAGTTGCCAAGAAGTAAATTGATTAGATCTTCATTTCTTGGTGGGTAAATTTGACTTTTTCATTTAAATGTTAACTTTAGTACAACCAAAATGACAACAATATTGGGTGGATTTTTACTTCGAAAGTGCTAGTAGTTTGTCAACAATGATTTCTCCAGTACTGATGAACTGGGAAAATAAATTAATGGATTGTTTATTTTTTTTTCAGATTTGCATCTTGTAGTTATTTAATCTTCACACACGTTAGGTGCTCCACTAAAAACCCTAAAATCAGAAAACATAGAGTGGTTTAGGAAGGAGAATAGATTGAGAATGAAATACTTTGAGTAATATATATTGAATGTATGATATGTAAAGCACTGATTGTCATGCTATATCATTTCCTGAATTTAAGAAATACATTTTACATTTACCAAAAGTATTAAAGGAATTTAATGGAAGTAAGGGTGGATCTTCACTGAAAATTCAAATCAGAAGTAGATCTGATGTTTTGTGTCATCCTGCCTTCTGTTAAGGTTAGGTCACTAAGAGATATTTTAACTGTATTTGTTATTTTATCACACAGCAATTTCCTCATAGAAAAATGCTCAATTCACTTACATAAATATTGCATAGGTGTGCAACTGTTTCGTTTTCATATGAAATAACTGCTTGCAACTCTTGCAAGTCTTTATTCTTCTCATGCATCCATTATTTTCTGAAGAATAGGGGTCAGTAAAATTGTAAGTTTTTGCTTCACTAAAAATTGGAAACATTACAGTAAAATTTTGCCATGTATAGAAATGCACTGTAGTCAATCTGAAGGGCTTAAAAAATTTTTTTTTGGGGGGGGGGGGGGGTTTTAAGGGAGTAATTGACTTTACATGGCTCCTTTCAGGTAACTTGTACTTGTTAAAAATGACCTCTTGATAGCTGAGAATATGAAGCTAGATATAGAGGAACATAGATGGACAATAACCTCAATCTTTTGTTAAAAAAGAAAGAAAGAAAAAATGACTATGCCAGTGCAGACATGATGTTAACAAGGCTTTATTTACAAGTGACATGACTTTGTTTTTGAACAAAACCGTATTACACAGCGACAGGGTCTGATGTACAGTGGGTACGGAAAGTATTCAGACCCCCTTAAATTTTTCACTCTTTGTTATATTGCAGCCATTTGCTAAAATCATTTAGGTTCATTCTTCTTCCTCATGAATGTACACATAGCACCCCATACTGACAGAAAAACACAGAATTTTTGACATTGTTGCAGATTTATTAAAAAAGAAAAACTGAAATATCACATGTTCCTAAGTATTCAGACCCTTTGCTGTGACACTCATATATTTAACTCAGGTGCTTTCCATTTCTTCTGATCATCCTTGAGATGGTTCTACACCTTCATTTGAGTCCAGCTGTGTTTGATTATACTGATTGGACTTGATTAGGAAAGCCACACACCTGTCTATATAAGACCTTCCAGATCACAATGCATGTCAGAGCAAATGAGAATCATGAGGTCAAAGGAACTGCCTGAAGAGCTCAGAGACAGAATTGTGGCAAGGCACAGATCTGGCCAAGGTTACAAAAAGATTTCTGCTGCACTTAAGGTTCCTAAGAGCACAGTGGCCTCCATAATCCTCAAATGGAAGACGTTTTGGACGACCAGAACCCTTCCTAGAGCTGGCCGTGCGGCCAAACTGAGCTATCGGGGGAGAAGAGCCTTGGTGAGAGAGGTAAAGAAGAACCCAAAGATCACTGTGGCTGAGCTCCAGAGATGCAGTCAGGAGATGGGAGAAAGTTGTAGAAAGTCAACCATCACTGCAGCCCTCCACCTGTCGGGGTGTTATGGCAGAGTGGCCCGACGGAAGCATCTCCTCAGTGTAAGACACATGAAAGCCTGCATGGAGTTTGTTAAAAAACACCTGAAGTACTCCAAGATGGTGAGAAATAAGATTCTCTGGTCTGATGAGACCAAAATAGAACTTTTTGGCCTTAATTCTAAGCGGTATGTGTGGAGAAAACCAGGCACTGCTCATCACCTGTCCAATACAGTCCAAACAGTGAAGCATGGTGGTGGCAGCATCATGCTGTGGGGGTGTTTTTCAGTTGCAGGGACAGGACGACTGGTTGCAATTGAGGGAAAGATGAATGCGGCCAAGTACAGGGATATCCTGGACAAAAACCTTCTCCAGAGTGCTCTGGACCTCAGACTGGGCCGAAGGTTTACCTTCCAACAAGACAATGACCCTAAGCACACAGCTAAAATAACGAAGGAGTGGCTTCACAACAACTCCGTGACTGTTCTTGAATGGCCCAGCCAGAGCCCTGACTTAAACCCAATTGAGCATCTCTGGAGAGACCTAAAAATGGCTGTCCACCAACGTTTACCATCCAACCTGACAGAACTGGAGAGGATCTGCAAGGAGGAATGGCAGAGGATCCCCAAATCCAGGTGTGAAAGACTTGTTGCATCTTTCCCAAAAAGACTCCTGGCTGTATTAGATCAAAAGGGGGCTTCTACTAAATACTGAGCAAAGGGTCTGAATACTTAGGACCATGTGATATTTCAGTTTTTCTTTTTTAATAAATCTGCAACAATGTCAACAATTCTGTGTTTTTCTGTCAGTATGGGGTGCTATGTGTACATTCATGAGGAAGAAGAATGAACTTAAATGATTTTAGCAAACGGCTGCAATATAACAAAGAGTGAAAAATTTAAGGGGGTCTGAATACTTTCCGTACCCACTGTATCTTTATTTATTAATAAAGCCATGTCACACATCACCTGGGTTTGTTTATTAGCTTTGTTTAGAAATATTTATGCACCAAATGTTCTGTTTGCAGTAGTTTTGACAAACTGTGCTGAAGTTCTTAATTTTAATGGTAACACTATTGCTGTCAATGGGACTCAAATATTTAAAATCAGTCCTTTTCGTTTTCAAAGTTAAGGGCTTTTCATACAAATGGTAAGAAAAAGCTGGGCACTTCTATGGGTCACATATCCCAATGTTAGAAAAAAAAATTCCCTTTGGCAGGGAGCAGTAATTTAATAATGCTTAATATGAAACATTAAAAATGTACAACTCCTTTAACCGGTTGCCGACCGCCGCACGACTATATACTGCGGCGGTCAGCCCCGGCCAGGCAGAGTGACGTATCGGTACGTCACTCGCCTGTCACTGACTTGCGAGCCTATCGCGGGCGGGCGCGCGCCCGCCGCGGCTCGTTCACAGGCAAGTCAGTGCGTGTGACCGGCGGACTCGATGTCCGCCAGTCACACTGCGATCGCTCCTGTGAAGGGAGAAAGACAGAGCAGCTTGTGTAAACAAGCTGCCTGTCAGTTCTCCCTGTGTAAAAGTGGAGATCTGACCGTTCTACTATGTAGAACGGTTGATCTTTGCTTTTACACCAATAGGAATGTCCCTACACAGTTAGAATCACGCCCCTAGGACACACTTAACCCCTCCCTGTCCAATAAAGTTAACCCCTTCCCTGCCAGTGTCATTTTTGCAGTAACAGTGCATATGTATAGCACTGATTACTGCAGTAATGTCACTGGTAACCCCAAAAGTGTCAAAAATGTCAGTCAAGGGTCCGATCTGTCTGCCGCAATGTCGCAGTACCGAAAAAAAATCGCAGATCGCCGCCATTACGCGTTAAAAAAAAAAAAACCAAAAATGACAAAAATCTTTCCCTTTGTTAGTAAACGCGATAACTTTTGCGCAAACCAATCAAAATACCCTTTTTGCGATTTTTTTTACCAAACATATGTAGCATAAAACAAATTGGCCGAAAAATGTTAAAAAATTTTGATTTTTACTTTTTTTTTTGGGGAATTTCATATAAAAAAATGTGAAAAATATTGTTATTTTTGCAAAATTTACGCTCTTTTTTTGTTTATAGCGCGTGATCAAAAAATCGCACAGGTGATCAAATACCACCAAAAGAAAGCTCTGTTTGTGGGAAAAAAAGGGCGTCAAATTCGTTTAGGTACAGCGTCGCACGACCGCGCAATTGTCCGTTAAAGTCACGCAGTAAAAAAGCGCAAAAAAACCCCTGGTCCTTTAGCAGCCAAATCCTCCGGGGCTTAAGTGGTTAAATAATATGCTTGCAGGGTGCCCTGAACCTGCCTATGAAGTGGCACATCTGTTCAATGTTTACACCATACAACAGCAATATGAAAATTTCCAAGAAAATGATTTTAAATTGCTTGTAAATATCAGTTCCTGGCCATGTAGTTCTGTTTGTAAGCAAGGGCCCAGGAATTCCCTTTATCTAAACCCTACTCTTTTCCTAGATGAGAGTCTGGTAGAGCTGACCCCATGCAAAAAAAAAAAAAATCATACCAGACCCTTACCCATGATGAGATCCTGGTATGAATGTCAATGGGGGGGGCATGAAGAATAAAAATGGTGTGTGTGTGTGCGTGTGTGTGCGCGTGTGTGTGTGTGCGCGTGCGTGTGTGCGTGTGTGATCCCATACCCCCCCCCAAAAAAAAAAAATCTGAATTATCATTATAACCATGTTTGGTCAGTGATGTCAACTACCATGCCCGCTCCTTTGTCTACATTTACCTGGAAACTTTTTCAGCTAACAACTGAAAAGCCAGTGGGGATGACTCAATGGTTAAAAGGACATCAGCAGCTGCCAGCTTCACACAACAAGCATGAATGGGAAGCTGTCACTTTTTGCAGCAGTGGTAATACTTCTCCTAAATGTACCACCTTCTGCTTTATTGGCAAAATGTTGAATTCAAGATCTGTGCAAACAGTCTATCCCTACTTATAAACAAAGTTTCTTTTACACAGTGATAGGGATTTCTTTTGTTTATCCTTTATCTTAATTCAAATTCCCACTCTCATGCCTACTTAAGAATATTTATTCTATCAAAAAACTCTAAGGCTGGGTTCACATATGTGCAAATTGGATGCAGATTTCCCCGATTCCAATTTGCATGGCATGCAAATTGAAAGCCAGTTCAAACCTACCCAGCGTGGCTGCGGAGCGGATTGCAAAAGGGTCCTGTGTGTGTTTGGGTCGGGTTCAGGTGCGACTTCAGGCAAAAATTTTGACCTGAATTGCATCTGAACCGCTAAACAGACACAAACCAGACCCCAGGCATAAACCAGCAGCCACACACATGTGAACCCAGCCTTATGCTTTCATTTTCTGCTCTACTCAAGAGACACTTTTTAGAACCTATTAGTTACTACCAGGCCAAAATGAGAAGTGATCTAAACATTCAAACCATATCGATTAAGTTTTGAGAGTTGACTTTTATATAACAATTATTTATTACAAAAGTGTGTTGTGCAGCATTTACATACAATGTTGTTGCCAATTAGCAGGATTTATGGGAGGTGACATAAATTTGTGGCCTAGAATGGCGAACTTGGTGGGGTAATGGAAGACTGCCTTTTGAGGTCTTTTAAGCTATATTTCTTTCTAAGTCTTCAAGGACACAAACTTTAGGAAACTAACATAATGGTACATTTCCTGAGGTGTACAGAATGGTGCTGCCATAAAGAACATGAAATATTGTCTTAGATATCACTGACCAAACATTTATATGCCATGCATCTTAAGGCCCGTACACACGTACCGATCGTCGGCATACAAACGTCGGTGGACGAAGGATCTGCCGATTGTACGCGTGTTAGTATGGTGCCTCCGACAGATGTCTGCGCACAATCCGCGGACAAAAGTCTTTCTTGCAAACATGAAAATATTTGTATGCCGACACCAGAACGGACGATTGTTCGCCTGTCAGTACACAATTCTGCCGACACACAGCTACAAATCCCAACACGCATGATCAAACCAAATGAGTTCCCGGAAGAATTTTCTCTAGTAAACTCAACATTTTATTCAGAAAGAACTTTCGGCTCGCGGAAGTCCAAGAAATAGGTGAAATGCGGAGCACATGCTCATCTTGATAAATGTGAGAAGAAGGAAGATGCTGCTCATAATGCCATACTTTTCTAATAAAAAGGCATGTGTTCTGTTATGATGAAGATAATGTTTGTCTATTCTATCTGTTCTATCAAATTTTAGAATTAAATAATTTGAACTCTTCACCATTATTTTTGTATTTTCACACCAAAGATCTAACTATTGATATGACCCTTTATTCTTGTATGAATTAATGTCTAAAACATATTTTTCAGGTTATGCACAATATTAAACATGTTAACAAATTCAGATAGGCCATTTTTTATTTTCAATTTTCTTTATTTTTTGGATCTCAGCAAAAAAAAAACAAAGCAAACATCAATACTTTCCGTATAACTAAACATAAAAAAGGTCCATTTGGACAAAATTAAACTAGAAACTGGCAAACAGGGGTAAAATAAATAATAGGGGGTTACAAAAATTAAAGTTGCTGGTAACTGAAATCAGGTTGCCATGAGGGCAGGTTTGGATCCTGCTGGCCATATTGCCACTGGCCATGTGGCATTTGGCGAGGTGGTGGGTGTTGTGGAGGTGGAGGTGGAGGTGGAGGTGGAGGTGGAGGGCACGGGTGCTCCTGGCATGCATGGCTGTGCTCATTAAGTATGCCGTTTTCAGCCTTTTGCAGCACATCGAGGATGATTTTTCTGGCATACTGACACTGCCTGAGGTCCACCTTATCTAAAATTTTTGCCGTCATGTTGCCGAAGGACTCATTGGCCTCCGGTTTCCGACGTAGGGCTATGGTGGCCTCCTGGATAAACTCGTCGGTGATGTCATCCACGTGCTTCCTCTTTTGCCTCCGTTTGGCAGGAGGAGGTGGTGGTGGAAATAGTTCCACAGGCTCCTCAGGCTCCGCAGGCTCCCCAGGCTCCTGGCTGCAACCTGGCTCCTCCTCAGTGACACTTCCCTGTTGATGAAATGAACAATTGATTAGAATGTTATAGTGTATATAAAAAGTCATGTTTGTTATATTATTGTGAACAAATAGCAGACTTTACATACAGTGGCATATCTAGGGTCTCCAGTGCCCTTGTTGAGGAGCTGTATTTGGCAACAACCCCCCCCCCCCAAGATCAATGTAAAACTGTAACCCACCCCCCCAAAAAAAAATTAAAGGGCATTAAAAGTTTCTAATTTGCCCCTTGTTTGCCCAGTGTACAGCTCTCTAGTGGGCAATCATTGTCTCAGGTGTGAAAAAGAAAGAGAGGGTTGAGAGATAGAGAGAGGGAGAGAAAGAGGGGGTGTGAGAGAGAGAGGAGGGGGTTGCAGAGAGAGAGGGGCCTGAACTTGCAGAGGACTTGATGTAGGGCATTGAGGGTGAAGCAGTGCAGGGAAACATGAATAAGGAAGCCACCTGCCTTGCTGACCCAGAGTGAGAGACCAGAGACATGGAAGCAAGGATGGATGGATCATTTGCAGGAGCTGTTAGTTTTGTATTAAAAAAGGTTGAGCCAGAGGAATGCTGAGGCTACAGCAGTGTTTGTTAGGACCAGAGGTGTGCTGGGGATGCAGCAGTGTTTGTAAGACCAGAGGTGTGCTGGGGATGCAGTGAGAGGCAGTCTCAGTCTCCTGGTCTTTTGGCTCAGCTGCTCTCAATGTTTTACACCTGCATGAAGCTGCTCTCAATGTTTTACACCTGCATGAAGCAGCTCTCAATGTTTTACACCTGCATGAAGCTGCTCTCAATGTTTTACACCTGCATGAATCCGCCTGCAAACTGGGGGTTCTGGGGTGTGCAGGCTGAGTGGATTGTTAAAATAAACAATAAAACAATGCCAATGTTTTTGTGACCCACCCCCCTTGGCCTGCGCCCCTGGCGGTTGCCTGTCATGCCAACCCCTTGCTATGCCCGTTTACCTAAAGGGTCAATTATGGTTTAGCTTATAATTTTGTTACATGATTACATTTTAGCAGACAATATATTGTGAAATGCCATACCTGAGTAAAACTCTCCTCCAGGAAATCCTCATCCTGGCTTGGATCTACAGACACTGAGCCCTCTGCCGAAGTCGAAGGCAGCGTAGAAATTGACGGCCTGGATTCCATGGTGTCTGCCAGGAACCGCATGTTATCAAAGTACCACAGCCGTGGTACATATACATTCCGTGCCCCTGCTCCAGACTGGGTGGAATCTTCTATTTTTTTTAACTCCCGCCTGTAGGCAGTGCGAATACTGTTTATTTTTTTGCGGATATAATCAAAATTTGCCCCAGGACAGACGGGCTTGTAGAAGGCCACCAAATGTTCCATGGCCTGTTTTCTGAGTTTTCTATTTTTATAATCTGCGGACTTCACTTGCCACAAACAGGGCAGTTGCCTGAATTCATCAATGAAACTGATGAGAAAGTTGTGGGTGGTGAAATTGTCCACCATATTGCAGGACAGTATATGCCTGCAAGACACAAAACAACACAAAACATATTAAAAGAGCATGTATTTTGGCACATAATAAAGATATTCCTAATAAAAGCTGTATAGAGCCCAAAACACACACTTTCTATTAAAAGAGTCGTACCTTTGTTTGTGGGGAAAAGTCGTGATTCGCCGCTCGATCGTGCTCCAACTCTCGATATGTCCGCTAGCGAATCGTCGGCCGAACGATCTGGCGTCCTTTAAATACAGCGCAGGCGTCAACTCCTCCTCCAGTGGCGGGCTTGTGCAGGGGTGTGTACGTGCCGAAGATCAGGCCTACATGCGACACTCACACCTGAAGCAGAGGAACAATCTTTTAATCAAGAAGAATGTCTGAAAGATCTCAGAGTTCATCAAGTGGGGGCCGAAGTGATTGGGCCACCAGAAAATCAAGGGCTACACCCATGTCAAAGCCAGAAATGGTGGAGATGGTCTCCATTTTAGAAAAAATGGATTATGATGGCAAGTTGGCTAATTACGAGCGGCCCAATGCCAGGAAAGATGGCATCATGGACAAGGTGGTGGCCTGTTTGGTCAAAAAATTCGGTGTCGAGCGATCGAAAGATCAGATTCGGAAACGGTGGTCTGACCTCAAACACCGTGAGCAGGATCAGCTTTCCCAAATCCATCGGATTTTGAAAAAAAGTAAGTTTTATTTTTTCTTTATTTTTTTAATCATGCAATATGTTTTTTATAATTTTGTGTATGTTGTATTAACATGTCTAGATTATAATGTCTATGTAAAAAGTTAGATTACTCATTTTAGTTGTCATGTCGTGATTTGATCGATCTATTGTTGATGTTTTAGTATATGACATTAAAAGTCAGGAAGCCATAGTTAAAAATATATGTATTGTGTTGCAACGAACGTTCTTTCCTGCACGAATCTTCTCAGCAAACATTCCTATTAATCACAGATTATTATTCAAACCTTTAAATAGGAGAAAAACGTAAACTCCGTGCCAAACTATGGGAAAGGAGGAGGAGAGGTCTGGCAGCTCCATCGGCAGTTGCCGAACAAGATGAGGACATGGGCACAGAAGGTGGCACAGATTCCACTAAAGGTAATTGGTTCCTATGCACTGTCAAACATTAATGTACCATATTTTTCGTAGATAACCATGTACATGTCTTCATATTTGTTACTAAAAGAGCTATCAAGCAGGGCACCATGTCCTAACAAATGTACCTCTTGTGACTTTTATGATATGGCCAATGTTTTGTATTATGTAGATGAAGACATTATTCCGGAAATAATCCTGGTGGAGCCAACAAGTGATGAGACACCAGAGCAACAAGAAGGTTGGTAGTCACAGATTTTTGTGTAGTGGGATCATAGAAATATGTGTATTTGCAATGATTGTTTAACCTTATATTCTTGTATTCCCTTACAAATTTACATTGCAGATGTTGCATCATGCCAGGATGTGGCATCCCCAGCCAGGTCAGAAGCCCGATCTCCTGGCAACTTGCCAAGCAGCATGGAAGCCAGTTCCGAAACTGTGGAGGAACCAGGACCAAGTGTCCAAGAGCCAATTGTGTGCCCACGTAGGTTTTTGCAGAATGATTTTTATCAGTGTTATTTTTAGCCTCCAATTTACAACACTAGTTCCCTATGGGAGCCTCTTTATTTGAATGGAAGTCGCACCGTAAGTCGGATCAGGATGCTCTGACTTGCGGGGCCACTTGCGTTGTGAAGATTTTTGAGGGGGAACTACACCAAAAAATTGAACAACCCACCGTGGGTGTCCCCCCAAGTTCACAACCAGGCCTTTTGTGTGTGGTATTGAGTTTGAGGGTATGCCCACAACAAAAAGACAGCGTGGGTTACCCCCAAAACCCCTACCAGACCCTTATACAAGCATGCAGCTTGTCAGGCCAGGAAAGAGAACGAGCAAGCGGACCAAACACCCCCTGGACCACAGCAGGACACATGCCCTCAACATGGGGGGGTTTTGTTGCTTTGGGCCAGGGGGCCTCTGCACCGCACACCCAAAAGCACCTTACTCCCATGTAGAGGAGGACAAGAGCCTCATCCCCACAACCCTGTCTGGTGGTTTTGGGGGGTCATGCGGCCAGGGGGTTCCTAGGACTTTGGAAGCAACCTTTAACAAAGGGTGGCCCCCAGATCCCAGACCCCAATCACTATGTGAATGGGTATGGGGTACATAGTACCCCTACACATTAACCACATAAATGGAAGTGTATGTGAATAACGACAGGAGACGTTTATGAAATGTTCTTAAAGATCTTCATCCGGTCTTCTCCACTCTGCTCTTTGGATCTTCTCCTCTCCAGTCTTCTGCTGTCCAATCTTCTGCTCTTATGTTGTCTGCTCTTTTGCCCTAGGCTCTTCTTCTTCCTCCTGTCCTCCTCCAATGCTGTTGCCGTGCATTCTGCCCGTCTCTGGTCTCTGCATCTTAATATATATACATTACAACCATGCCCTCACAATGACGTCATCATGCGTTCACACCCCTAATGAATATATAGTAAGCTCAGGAGACCGGCAGAATCATCAGCAACAGCATTGGAGGAGGTCAGGAGGAAGATGAAGAGCCTAGGGCAAAAGAGCATAAGAACAGGGTAGGTATTAACTCGAGAGGAATTTAAAGATTACCTGCACACCAAATGTTTCTATATTATGACCTCATGTAGGTGATTCACATTGACTCCGTTGTATTTTATTTTCCAGATCATGTATTACATACTTGCACATTGGCCAAATTGACCCGTGAGGCTCTTCAATGCTGCTCAGACCTCGAGCAAATAAAAGAGACTGCAACGGCATTGCAAGGAAAGATGCGTGATTTTGTGGACATGCTTGCCAAATTTTAAAAAAAATTATTTTAAAATTTTTTACTGTTTGTATTGGGATGTTCCCATTTTTATATAATATTTTATGCCAGTTTTATGACACTCAGATGTTAAAGAGTGTACCCAAGTTTGGGAAAAGCACTTTCCAACACCCTAACCCTAACCCTAACCCTAACCCTAACCCTAACCCTAACCCTAACCCTGTGAATGTTTGATACTAAAACATTTTTACATTCAACAATGTGTGTTCAATTCTTTATTAGACTTTCGTTGGGGGGTCGAGGTCTAAAGCTGTGTAAAGAAGCACTAAATGTATGATGGCTGTCCTATTCACATATTTACATGTTAATGAAAGCATTTTGGACACTGCCATATGCAAGTTGCTGGAGGTGTCAATGAAATGTTAAAGATACCCCCAGTTTTAACGCATATCACAGTGCGATCTGACATTTCACACAGGATCGGATCACACAAGTTTGAACGACTGTGCGATCCTATCCTGATGCGGCTGAATAAATGCATCATGTGCGACTTTTGTGCGAGTGCAGTGCAAATTGAGCCATACAAACTGTATAGCTGATTTTCGCATGAACATCTGATCGCATGTAATAAAGGAGCAGTGCGCTACGATATTACATGCCATCAGATGTGCAGTGTGAATTGAGACATACACTTTGTATGGCTACATTCGCACTGAACACGCATACAAGTCGCACATGACCCTTTATTTCTGATGTATCTGGATTGGATCGCACAGTGCTTAACACTTGTGGAATACAATCCTGTGGAAAAAGTAAGTGGCGGGTCACCCTTATGCAATGCTGGAAGGCTGCAAAGTCGCAGACTTCCCGCATCGCATAAGTGTGACTCAACACTCAAGGTACTAGCAGTCCTAGGATTCAATATGGCATTGATATTGCCAGTAGCAATCAGTGTAGGGAGATCAGTGTAATCTATAGTGTATTGCTTGTTCGTTGCTCTAGTTCACTTTCCATTACCTATATATATACAACACTTTGAGATGAACAATGATCAAGTTTCACATAACACTGACATATCCTAACATTGGTGGGCAGTGAGAAGGATGTCATAAATGAACACAACATAACAGATGTAGGTACTTTGTTAATACCCTAATGTATTATCTGAAATATATAGTATGGGCAACTTCTGGACAATGAACACCAATGTAAGGTGACA
The DNA here is from genome assembly GCF_965119305.1 of Pelophylax lessonae. NCBI lineage: Eukaryota > Metazoa > Chordata > Amphibia > Anura > Ranidae > Pelophylax > Pelophylax lessonae. Next base: position 475,744,835 of record NC_138769.1, on the reverse strand, counting down.
TTAGATGAACCTTGGGTGTGACCTAGTTCTCAATGTGACAGGGTTTGTGTACATTTTGTGGGGTGCAGAAGGCCCTTGTATTTACACCACTGGCTAAAAAATAACACATGGCCATCATCACTTTGGATCAGCTGGTGAGAGACTACAGTCAAGAAACACACTGATGAATGTATTAACCCTTCCAAAGTCACACATATATAACACATGATTAACCCAAATAATTGTGTTTGGCATATGTGCCCAAATGATTATAATCCACAATACAGAATCATTGCAATTTTTGTTTAATGTGTTGAAAAATAATATATCTCTGACATTTATCTTGTGTGTCCAATCTTTAACAAGATTAATGTGTTTGTGACAGTGATTGCTGCCAGGACACAGCTCCTCTCCCCACGAAATAGTCCAGATATTCCTGGCGGATCTGACGGGCCCTGTGTGATGCAAATGCTGACCGTCCAACTTCCATTGACGGCATGGACTCCACTTGGTTAGAAGGTTGGGCCTCTCCACTTGTACCTGGCATAGCAGGGTCAGTATCCAGTTGCTGCAATACATAATTTTGTGCATTCCTGCGTAGGAAGTTGTGCAAAATGCAGCAACACAAGACCACATTATCCACTTTGTACAGTGCCAGGTTTATGGACGTCAGGAATATCCGGAACCGGTTGGCCATTATCCCGAAAGCATTCTCCACAACTCTGCGAGCTCTGGACAACCGGTAGTTGTAAATCCTTTGGTCTGGGGTGAGGTTCCTCTGAGGGTAGGGCTTCATGAGATGCTCCCCAAGCGCAAAAGCCTCATCTGCGATAAACACAAAGCTCATACCCTCAACAGTTTGCTCCCTGGATGGCAGGTTCAGAGTGCCGTTCTTTAGACGACGAGCGAACTCCGTCTGATCAATAACTCCCCCATCCGAATTGCGGCCATTTTTGCCAATATCCAAAAAAATAAACTCATAGTTTGCATTAACTATGGCTAGCATGACTATACTAAAAAAACCTTTATAATTATAATAAAATGTGCCGGAATTCGGAGGGGGGACAATGCGGACGTGCTTCCCATCAATAGCACCCCCACAATTGGGAAAATTCCACTTCTCCAGAAATTGATCAGAAATCTCCAGCCATTGCTCTGCGTTTGAAGGAAACTGTGGGGAAAAAATACAAAAAATAAAATTAGTGCTTGAGCACATCACATTATTAATTACACACACAGTTGTCTGTTAAATCCTTATGCAACTTGCTAAAAAAATATACAACAGGAAGGCAAAGGTTTGGATATGGGGATGTAACATCTACATACATTTATTTTCAACCTCCTATTGTTCTTATATTGTAAAGGGCCATACACACTAGAAGATTCTCTGAAGACTTTTTCGTGCAGATATACCTTTTCTATGTAGTGCAAGGGCCTACCAGATTGCATAGGATTTGAAAGTGTTTGTTGGACCTCATATTATTTGGTTTTGGTAAATCGGAAGGATAAATTGTTCTGACAATCTTCTAGTGTGTATGGCCCATTATACTCACCAGCTAGAGCTGAGATTTACAAACTACGGCCATCCAGCTGTTGCAGAACTACACATCCCATGAGGCCTTGTAATTCTCTGACATTCACAGACATGACTAGGCATGATGGAAATTGAAGTTCGTGAACAACTGGTGGGCCATAGTTTGAAGACCTCTGAACTTGAGCTTTGGTATATGCTGACTTTGAGATTTAGCATGTGGGTGGGGGATGGGTAAGTAAAACTGGGCATTTATACATCAATAAGGGCTTGTGGTCAGTGAAGGTTTTAACATCATTACATAAACATACAGAATCATAGGTGGGAATGGATGGACTGATGTATTTTAGATAAATCATTAACTAGGTACTAAAACATTGGCCAAGGAATAATTGTTTGAGGGAAAGCAATAAAATTAGATAAATTCGACATACTGTTAACAGGCAATGCGTTTAGGGACACATAGGAGAGAATGGTGGGGTGGTTAGTGGGTAATTTTACAAATGGTTAAAGATAATCTACATCTTTACTACTATGTGCATGCGGACAGAGGGTAGTTTACAAATAATGGCCTGTGTCAATTGCTGTACATCCAAAAACATCATAATTCAGGTGAAACTAGTAATACATGTAATGTAATGTAAAAAATCAAACATACCTTGATATAGTCCTTCTGCAAGACCTTGATGATGGCAGAGCAGGTCTCAGGGATGATGACTCCAAGTGCTTGGGGGGAGATGCCTGTGGTGAACTTCAGATCCTGCAGGCTTCTCCCTGTTGCAAGATACCTCAACGTCGCAATTAACCTTTGCTCAGGAGTAATTGCAAGCCGCATACAAGTATCCTGCTTCAGAATATAGGTGGACACCAGGGCAAGAAGACGGTAAAAGATGGGATCCGTCATCCTCAAATAATTCCTGAAGTCATCAGGATTATTTTCCTGGAGCTCCCTCAGCAAGGACATATGAGAAAATTGATCACGGTTAAGCAACCAATTTTTCGTCCAGGAGGTCCGCTTCTTCTTCCTATTGCTCGTACGTCGTCTCAGAGCCAAAACTCCAACACTAACGACAGCAACGGACGAATTCACGGTCGCCATAATAAATTCTCGAACGATGTCTCGGAAAATAGCGAAATGTCGTCAACCAAACAAATGCTACCGAAATCAGCGCGAGATGCCCAGAAGGGTCACGGCCAAACACTCACTTCCTCTTTTGTAGCGGCGAACGTGCGTGGAACGTAGTGACGTCATTTTCTGTCGGAAGACAAATGTCCTGGGCAAGTTTAGAGCACTTTTCAACAGACAAACAACAAACACACCAGCCGCGAACATTTGTAGGACGTTCCGTCGGCCGACGATCGGTACGTGTGTACGGGGCTTTAGTCATCATTTACAGCACCATAAATGAACTAAAAAGCTATTGAAAAAAAAAAGAGTTTGGGTAAAAACGACCTTCAATTAACTTGGAAAGAGAGTGTATTCTAAAAACATGAACATGTGGAAGTTTTAGAGATTGAGCTGTCTGTATAATTTATACTCATCCATTAGTATTTATTAATTTTGATAAAAACGCTAACGCTTTTGGAGATGACTGTAAATATACTGAAAGGGTGTTAAATGATAAGTAACAATTCTAGGGTTGGTATCCATTTATATACTGCTATAAGATGCCACCTATTTTATTAGGACATATATTATCAATTTACACAAGTAACATGTTGATTTTAGATGTGTGTGTGTGTCTGCAAATAACGTATTCCATGATCACCGACAACCATTCATCTACAGAGATATTAGTGGTCTTTTTATGTGCCTGCTTACATTTTATTTCTATAGCAGTTCCTGCCCTTGTTTTATTTTCTTACCAAAACCATTAGTTGGGGAATGTTTCTCAATTATTTTCTTTTCTCTGTCTCTTTATATTCACAACATTACAGACTAGCCAGCCAGTATAATTGCAGTCTGCAAGACATTTTTAATAACATTTTTATTAATAATTTTTAGACAAGAAGGTACAAATGCAAAAATACAGAAGGAATATATACCATGGCAGTAAACCATCAATTTAAGCCGGTATATATATTAAGTCAATATAGTTCTTCATTGCATTTGGAGATATGAGCACACGAGGTCTCCTAAGAGCAAGAGAAGACCCCTGCAAGACGTTTTGCTTTTCTGGAAGTTATCAGCAACACCTGCAAAAAAATACAACCAAAATAAAGTGAAAAAAAAGCAAAATAAAATGCAAAATAGAAGTGCAATTTATAAAGACCAGTCATAAACTGCTGTTAGTCATACAGTATCTGTTAGTGATGTAAGTGATTCAAGCAAATAATCACATATGGAATATGGGGAAGGGAAAACCATTGCTACTTCAAAAGCCTTTAATTAACTTTCTGCCATGAAAATTGGTGTTTGATCCATTCAGGAAAAAAAGTATTTAGTAGAATAGTTGCTTAAGTCGTTGTTTTAGAACAACATGCTCAAAAAGGTGCAGCAAACTTTTATAATTTAAAGTGTAGTAAGATGAAGCTCAATAGCTCTGATGAGGCAGCTTCCACACAACAAGGCTTCTCTCAATGGGCAGCCAACATTAGCTCAAACCATAGAAGTACAAAATGGAATGCCAGACCAAAACCAGATAAAAGAGTCAAAGATAATTTTATGTGTTGGTAAAAAAAAATCATATTAAAACAGCCAATGTGTTTCAGGACAACACCACTCATCCCTCACCAGGAACAGCAACTTGACAGCAGTTGAGACTTTTTTTTCCAACAATAAAATTATCTTGGAACTTTTATCCAGTTTTGGTCTGTCAATCCTTTTCCTATTTCTATGGTTCAAGTCAGGGTTTTTACGTGGAATGGCAATACAGTCTGGTCCAGGGTCCAACACAACCTAGGTATGGATAATGTGGATAATGTGGGAGCAGCAGCACACAGATTAGATCATCCTTTTCATTTCACTTCCTGTACCTGCAGTATCTCACAAAAGTGAGTACACCCCTCAAATTTTTGTAAATATTTTATTATACCTTTTCATGTGAAAACACTGAAGAAATGATACTTTGCTACAATGTAATGTAGTGAGTGTACAGCTTGTATAAAAGTGTAAATTTGCTGTCCCTTCAAAAAAACTCAACACACAGCTATTAATGTCTAAACCGCTGGCAACAAAAGTGAGTACACCCCTACGTAAAAATGTCCAAATTGAGCCCAAAGTGTCAATAGTTTGTGTGGCCACCATTATTTTCCAGCACTGCCTTAACCCTCTTGGGCATGGAGTTCACCAGAGCTTCACAAGTTGACACTAGAGTCCTCTTCCACTCCTCTATGGCGACTTCACAGGGCTGGTGGATGTTAGAGACCTTGCGCTCCTCCACCATCTGTTTGAGGATGCCCCACGGATGCTTAATAGAGTTTAGGTCTGGAGACATGTTTGGCCATTCCATCACCTTTAACCTCAGCTTCTTTAGCAAGGCAGTGGTCGTCTTGGAGGTGTGTTTGGGGTTGTTATCATGTTGGAATACTGCCCTGCAGCCCAGTCTCTGAAGAGAAAGGATTATGCTTTGCTTCAGTATGTCACAGTATATGTTGGCATTCATGGTTCCCTCAATGAACTGTAGCTCCCCAGTGCCGGCAGGACTCATGCAGCCCCAGACCATAACACTCCCACCACCATGCTTCACTGTAGGCAAGACACACTTGTCTTAGTACTCCTCACCTGGTTGCCATCACACACATCTGACATCATCTGAACCAAATACGTTTATCTTGGTCTCATCAGACCACAGGACATGGTTCCAGGAATCCATGTCCTTAGTCTGCTTGTCTTCAGCAAACTGTTTGCGGGCTTTCTTGTGCATCATCTTTAGAAGAGGCTTCCTTCTGGGACGACAGCCATACAGAAAATTTTGATGCAGTGTGCAGTGTATTGTTTGAGCACTGACAGGCTGACCCCCCCACCCCTTCAACCCCTGCAGCAATGCTGGCAACACTCATATGTCTATTTCCAAAAGACAACCTCTGAGCACATGCATTCAACTTCTTTGGTCGACCATGGTGAGGCCTGTTCTGAGTGGAACCTGTATTGTTAATCTGCTGTATGGTCTAGGCCACTGTGCTGCAGCTCAGTTTTAGGATCTTAGCAATCTTCTTATAGCCTAGGCCATCTTTATGTAGAGCAACAATTATTATTTTCAGATGCTCAGAAAGTTCTTTGCCATGAGGTGCCATGTTGAACTTCCAGTGACCAGTATGAGAGGGTGAGAGCGATAACACCAAATTTAACACACCTGCTCCCCATTTACACCTGATACCTTGTAACACTAATGAGTCACATGACACTGGGGAGGGAAAATGGCTAATTGGGCCCATTTTCACTTAGGGGTGTACTCACTTTTGTTGCCAGCGGTTCAGACATAGACATTGAGTTATTTTGAGGGGAAAGCAAATTTACACTGTTATACAAGCTGTACACTCACTACTTTACATTGTAGCAAAGTGTAATTCCTTCAGTGTTGTCACATAAAAAGATATAATAAAATATTTACAAAAATGTGAGGGGTGTACTCACTTTTGTGAGATACTGTATGTATACAGACAGTACTCCACATACCATAGAGCCATGATTGGTTCAGACTGGCTGAGATCAACAAATAAGTACCTACACTGGTTCCAGATATACAAACCCAATTCCAAAAAAGTTGGGACACTGTACAAATTGTGAGTAAAAAAGGAATGGACTAATTTACAAATCTCATAAACTTATATTTTATCCACAATATAGTATAGATAACATATCAAATGTTGAAAGTGAGACATTTTGAAATGTCATGCCAAATATTGGCACATTTTGGATTTCATGAGAGCTACACATTCCAAAAAAGTTGGGACAGGTAGCAATAAGAGGCCGAAAAAGTTAAATGTACATATATGGAAGAGCTTGAGGACCAATTTGCAACTCATTAGGTAATTTGGCAACATGATTGGGTACAAAAAGAAGCTCTCAGAGTGGCAGTGTCTCTCAGAAGTCAAGATGGGCAGAGAATCACCAATTCCCCCAATGCTACGGCAAAAAATAGTGGAGCAATATCAGAAACGAGTTTCTCAGAGAAAAATTGCAAAGAGTTTGAAGTTATCATCATCTACAGTGCATAATATCATCCAAAGATTCAGAGAATCTGGAACACTCTCTGTGCGCAAGGGTCAAGGCCTGAAAACTATACTGGATGCCGTGACCTTAGACGGCACTGCATCACATACAGGAATGCTACTGTAAAGGAAATCACAACATGGGCTCAGAAATACTTCCAGAAAACATTTTCGGTGAACACAGTCCAGTGTGCCATTCGCCGTTGCCGGCTAAAATGCTATAGGCCAAAAAAGAAGCCATATTTAAACATGATCCAGAAGCGCAAGCATTTTTCTGGGCCAAGGCTCATTTACAATGGACTGTGGCAAAGTGGAAAACTGTTCTGCGGTCAGACGAATCAAAATTTGAAGTTCTTTTTGGAAAGCTGGGATGCCATGTCATCCGGACTAAAGAGGACAAGGACAACCCAAGTTGTTATCAGCGCTCAGTTCAGAAGTCTGCATCTCTGATGGTATGGGGTTGCATGCGTGCATGTGGCATGGGCAGCTTACACATCTGGAAAGGCTTCATCAATGCTGAAAGGTATATCCAAGTTCTAGAACAACATATGCTCCCATCCAGACATTGTCTCTTTCAGGGAAGACCTTGCATTTTCCAACATGACAATGCCAGACCACATACTGCATCAATTACAACATCATGGCTGTGTAGAAGAAGGATCCGGGTACTGAAATGGCCAGCCTGCAGTCCAGATCTTTGACCCATAGAAAACATTTGGCGCTTCATAAAGAGGAAGATGCGACAAAGAAGACCTAAGACAGTTGAGCAACTGGAAGCCTGTATTATACAAGAATGGGACAACATTCCTATTCCTAAACTTGAACAACTTGTCTCCTCAGTCCCCAGACGTTTGCAGACTGTTATAAAATGAAGAGGGGATGCCACACAGTGGTAAACATGGCCTTGTCCCAACTTTTTTGAGATGTGTTGATGCCATTAAATTTTAAATCAACTTATTTTTCCCTTAAAATTATACATTTTCTCAGTTTAAACATTTGATATGTCATCTATGTTGTATTCTGAATAAAATATTGAAATTTGAAACTTCCACATCATTGCATTCTGTTTTTATTCACAATTTGTACAGTGTCCCAACTTTTTTGGAATCGGGTTTGTAACTACTGTACATTTATTATTCCTAGTACTATTTATAAGTATATTTAAAGTGATTGAAAAGTCTTGTTTAACCACTTGCCGACCGCTGCAAGTAGATATACTGCGGCGGTCAGCCCCTCACAGGCAAAGTGACGTATATAAACGTCACTAGCCTGTGAGGCTCTAGGGAGCGAGCGCGATGTCCGCCGGTCACTCTGCGATCGTCGGGGGAGAGGGAGAAAGTCAGGCGGCTAATGTAAATAAGCCGCCTGTCATTCTCCCCTGTGTAGAAACACTGATCATACGGTTCTACTATGTAGGGTCATTGATCATTGTTCCTACAGCTCAAGCCACAGCCAATCACAGTTAGAATCACGCCCCTAAGGACACACACCACCCCTTCCTCTCAAATAAAGTTAACCCCTTCACTGCCAGTGTAATTTTACAGTAACAGTGCATATTTATAGCACTGATTACTGTAGAAATGTCACTGGTAACCCCAAAAGTGTCAGAAATGTCAGTCAAGGGTCCGATCTGTCCGCCGCAATGTTGCAGTACCGCAAAAAAAATCGCCGCCATTACGCGTTAAAAAAAAACAACAAAAATGACAAAAATCTTTCCCTTTGTTAGTAAACACGATAACTTTTGCGCAAACCAATCAAAATACGTTTTTTGCAATTTTTTTTTACCAAACATATGTAGCATAAAGCAAATTGTCCGAAAATGTTAAAACATTTTGATTTTTACTTTTTTTTGGGGGGAATTTCATATAAAAAAAATGTGAAAAATATTGTTATTTTTGCAAAATTGACGCTCTTTTTTTGTTTATAGCCCATGATCAAAAAATCGCACAGGTGATCAAATACCACCAAAAGAAAGCTCTGTTTGTGGGAAAAAAAGGATGTCAAATTCGTTTAGGTACGACATCGCACGACCGCGCAATTGTCCATTAAAGTCACGCAGTGCCGAATTGCAAAATACCCCCTGGTCAGGAAGGGGGTAAAATCTTCTGGGGCTTAAGTGGTTAAAAAAGAAAAAATAACAAACATGTTATACTTACCTGCTCTGTGCAGTTCATTTTGCACAGGGCAGCCTGAATCCTCCTCTTCTCAGGTCCCTCATTGCTGCTCCTGGCCCCTCCCTCTTATTTAGTGCCCCCACAGCAAGCAGCTTTCAGACACAGAGCTGCCATTTGGCCCCCTCCCCCTCTCTCCTGATTGGCTAACTAACTTTGATTGTCAGCCGTGGGAGCCAATGGCACTGCAGCTGTGTCTCAGCCAATCAGGAGGGAGAGTCCCAGATGGCCGAGGAACTCGTGGACATCGCCAGACAGAGATGGGGCTCAGGTAAGTATTAGGGGTGCTGGGGAGGCTGCTACACACAGAAGACTTTTTATCTTAATAAATAAAATGCATTAAGATTAAAATAAACATCTGCCTTTAGAATTCCTTTAATGAATTCTACCTGGATTAAAAGTTTTTATTATGTATCTGGAGATGAGCTTTTAAGAACTTCAAGCATATACATTACAATGCAATTAAATGCATTATCCTAAATAATTGTTTATAGTTTATGCAAATGTGGAAAGTACCACATCCCTAAATCAATAGAAATCATAGAATAGGAGACATTTGGACTTTTCAAGCACCACAGAGACATCATATGAAATCCTAAAAAGTACATTTATTTAAACGTCAGTTAAAATAGCTAAACATAGATAAAATACCCATCTAAAACCATGGGCTATCTTTGTGTTTAGGTTGAATATTACAACAGCAAAAAAAACCTGTATTCATTGACTGTCCCTCCTTATCACTGTCCAGCTATCATAGAGTATGCATATAATGACATTTACAATATGTGTCAAAAAGATGTCCTGATGCTGATTTTACAGTTAGACTGGGACAGCTTGACTTAATGCGCTTCACAGTTTTTTTTAGCAGTACTGTTTCATTATTAGTATAATTGGAGGTAGAATCCATAATAAATCCCAAAGCATTAAATCAAAACCACTATTGTTTACATAGCCTATATTCAATACAATGTTTACATATTGTTTGGAATCACAACTGTGTTTATTGCCACAATATTACTTTATATTTGTTGAACAGGCCCGGTACCAGTAGATGGGGCCAAATACTACCTCACAGTAGCAGGTACATGGGCACCCAAGAGGTCAGGGGCTCCCTTTAAAGTCATCAAACATCAAAGGTTGATAACTCTAATGACAAAGACATCAATCCTGATCATCAATTTGCTAGAGTGACAGACCTCTGATGATATTACAAAACAAGTGAGCTGGGGAGAATAGAAAATTATAAAATGACCTTACTGGCATGTTAACAAGCATGCTGGCAAAATATGGCAAAATCTGGACTAGATTCCATCAAAGAAGCCCAAGAAAAGATTCCCACCACTTGTACCGTAAAGAAAATGCTTTCACTTATGGATTTGCATAACCACATCAGACTGCATTATCATGAAGGATATTAAAGAGCCAATACACTGCTGTAATTAGCTTAATGGCTGCTGTAGGTACTCATATGTGATCTTGGGCATTATATCACTTGGTATACTGTAGAGTTTTCCACTAGCCATTTAATTAACTGTAGGTACCTAATAATAGAAAGTAATACCTAATAATAGAAAGTACACAGTTTTTCAAGTCTTTTTTCTTTCTGACATTTGCAGCATATTTATTATCAACGGTTAAGAGTAGATGGGTGCCATCATTATTCCTAAGTATTTCAGAGTTTCCATAAGGGGGTTTAAAGTGTCCCCCAAAAGGATTATATAAATACTATAATCACTAAATTATATAAAAAAAAAAAACAACAACATTTTAATACATTAGTAGTGCCATCCTTGGGTATTTGAGGGGAGGGAGATATAGTTGCAGTACCCTCTACACAATGTGGATCCATACCATAAATAAAAGGTGTACAGTTAATAGTTCTATACCATACTAAGGTAGCAAGGCAGGAGTCAGAACACAAGATACCATTCCATTTAACATCAAAAGATATATAGTATCAGACCACTTCTCATCTAGCAATATCCAAAATGTGAGAAAGAACAAAAAAAAAATCATATAAAACAAATCATCCCCCACCACCATATGAAGGTGCAGGACAGAAACCACAGGAGTGACCACAATCAGAGATGGGAGAGGAAATGCATGTGACTGGAGTGCATGTGGTTTCGGTGGCGCACCCGCGTGCCGCCGGACCCGCGGTCCCGCTGTGTTTAGACACAGCGGGAGGCGGGCAGCGGGAAGAGAGGTGCCAATTGCCGCCTTCCTCCCGCAATCGTCTGTTATGTAAACAAAGCAGGCTGATCTTCTCTCAGATAGGCAAGGACAGAACAGCAGTTTCAGCTAAGCTGAAACTGCGATCTGTCTGTGCCTGTCATAGAACCCCCCCCACACACACACACACACACAGCCAGTAGCATATTAGGCATACATTAACCCCTTTGATCAACCCCCAGTATTAACCCCTTCCCTGCCAGTGTCATTTATACAGTAACCGTGCATATTATTTAGCACTGATTACTGTATTAATGTCACTAGTCCCCAAAAAGTGTCAAAAATGTCAGTCAGGGGTCCAATCTGTCTGCTGCAATGTCGCGATCCCACATAAAATCGCAGATCGCCGCCATTACTATAAAATGACATAAATCTTTCCCGTAGTTAGTAGACGCAATAACTTTTGCGCAAACCAATCAAAATATGCTTATTGCTACTTTTTTTTTACCAAAAATATGTAGCAGAAAACAAATTGGCCTAAAATGTAAAAAAATTTGATTTTTTAATTTTTTTGGGAATGTCATATAGCAGAATGTGAAAAATGTTGTTTTTTTTTTTTTCAAAATTGTTACTCTTTTTTTGTTTATAGCGCAAAAATGTAAAATCGCACAGGTGATCAAATACCACCGAAAGAAAGCTCTATTTGTGGTAAAAAAAGGACGTAAATTTTGTTTGGGTACAGCATCGCACAGCCTCGCAATTGTCCGTTAAAATAACGCAGTGCCAAATTGCAAAATAGGGCCTGGTCAGAAAGGGGGCGAATCCTTCTGAAGCTGAAGTGGTTAAATAGCTCTGAAATGCAGAACTTTTTGTTAGCATCCTTATGGGATTCTAGGGCCCTGGGGACATCTGCCTATTCTACTTCATTCTACTTCAACTATAATCTGCTACTGATACTACATTTCTATTGCTGCACCTGATCTGTATTCTCTTCAACATGCTTGCTCACTCTTGTACATAGCAGTCTTTAACTTCAGCCGTTCACCACCCTCCCCTTCACCTTTCTTTATTTTTACTGTTCACTCTACGTTAGCACAACAGCTAATTTTCCTCTCTGTTGGAGAAGGGCTCAACTGTCATGATCTTTAGCACATTCATTACTTAACTATACTGCCTCAGTAACCATCTGGGACATGGATGCAAATCTCTGCTCCTGCCTTCAACTATAGCTTCCCAGTGGGGATTGGTTGAGCAACCATAAAAGTAGAAGATGCAGGCATTGGAATGCATATGAAAATCCTAGCACCAGTGTTCATTGACAGTGTACATGTGTGGGCTTCTAGAAGAAAACCCAAGAGCTTGTTTCAGTCTGCAGGCGAATAACTAGTCTCAGTCTGCTGGCTAATAAATATGTTTCAGTCTGCTAGATCATTTTATTAAAACTTGTTGCTCCTTTAGCTATGGACAAAAGGTAGACAACAAAGTTCTAACTTTAGCAATAAAAATATAATAATAGAACAGTTATATTAGCTGCCATACTCACCTTCAATCTGGGGTTATCCTCCGCAATAAATTCTTTTGACCATTAGATGTTCTCAGTCTTTTGGTTCCCGATCCTCTAAACCCAGGCTGTAAAGGACTTGCCTCTCTTAAAGGCATCATTGTGTAGCTGGTCCCAGAATATTACTACATTGATGTATATGATTGACATTCAGTGTAGGAGTAATTTGACATCATCAGGCTAGGCAGGAGACCCATGGAAAAAATGTATATATGTGTATAAGTGTGTGTGTGTTTTTATGTGTAGGGAGACCTCAGTGTGTGTGTGTGGGGGGGGGGGTGTTTTTTGTCAACAGACTATAGCTGTAAAAATGCTCCGTATAATATCAAATATTAAAAGATGAGAAAAATGATGGATGTGACCATAGAGAGTAACATTGAAAGGTGAGCGGAAATGTTTCTAATGCTTTAAAAAATCACAGTAATCTGACATTTCATAGTTATAATGTTTTGCCGATCTTTTCACCCTGAGCTACCATTTCTGATAAGAGAAAGATGAGATAGTTAGAGTAAAAGTGACAACTGTATGACAAAAACCATTAAATGTGATTTTAAAAGGTAATATGCCCTTTCATCCTTCCTTTACAAAACTGATTTAAAATGTGCTTGAGAATAAAACAGAGCATCTACGCAGTAAGAACTTCACCGGCTGCAGTGCCCTCTGACTGATGCAATCAGTCAAAGAGTCTTCACTAATATCCTGATCACAAGACCATCTTAGGTCAAGCGGTAGAGTCAGGAAGACTTTGCTGTTCTTAAAGTCACTGTTCTCACTTTCAGACAGTATATTTAAAAATAATATAGGAATAGCATAAAAGTCAAGTCGAGTCAAGACAGTCAAGTCAAGTCAAGACAAGGACCAGGATGTTTTGAAAGTGATCCGCAAATGATAAATAATTATTACATATAAAGTAGCAAACATTGTGGCATTAGTAAAATAAAACATGAACAGTATAATAAATATCATTACTATTATCTATGAACAGACCCAAATAGACAGAATAACAGCTAAGACAAAATATTTCTTTAAAAAAAAATCAAAGGTAACCATGATTCACTGTGTTAAGAAAGCTAGAAACATAATAATCATTATTAGCATTTTTATATCTCTTATTAGGATTGATGGGTAGATTGACTGATTGGTTATTGCTTTAGGGAATTATAGAAAATAATTACATGTCTAAGACCCTTGCCTTCCATATCTCAAAAATAAGCTGTATTTTTCATTCTAGTACAGATTATAAAGATAATAATCATGTTTTTGTAGCCGCTTATTTTATTTATACAGCACTGATATTACATTGGATTAGAGCAGATAATTCAGTATTGCCACACAGCAAAGACAGTGTAAAACAAGAGCAATGAGACACATTAGGAGACAATCTTACAATGAGATCACAGCTAAAATCAAATATTCTCCCATCTTCCTCTCAGAAATATAATTACAATCATATAAAACATTTTTCTGACCACTTCTTTATTGAGCATGACTTATGAGTGTACCCCTGTCTGTGGAATTTTAACAAATAAGCCTTGACAAACAGGGAATGTGTAAACCCTTGAAATTCATTGGGGTTAATTTGTTAAACCTGAAGAATGCTAAATCTAGTGCAGCCCCTGCATAGAAAACAAACAACTTTTAGTTTTTAATTGTCATAGCCTAATTGAACAATCTGAAGTTAAAAGGTGATTGGCTACCATGCACAGATGCCCCATATTTTGCATTCTCCTGTTTTAGTAAATCAGCCCCATTTTTTTTTAATAATAAAATACTACTCTGCACTCTATCTGTGTGGCATGCTTATTGATATATACTGGATTTTTCTTAGGACTTTGGGGGTTGTTTGTCATATGGGAACACATTCAGCTTAACTAGAGAGATAGTCATATACAATATCTGACGTTACATTTTACTTATTGCAGCCTGCCAATCCTTAAAGCTGATGGATGACTATGTTGGGTTTTTTGTGCTTTTTTTTCAATTCCTTAGGATGTCTCCATTCTGGATGGAGAAGCAATGGAGACAACTTTGGACAGAATATTTGTCAGTCTGCGGAGAGGGTAGTGTTAGATGTACTAGCAGATTTAGATGAAGTTGACTAAGGGTCCTTCCACATGGGCTTTCTGCTCGGAGGACTCTGTTTTGCTTAGTGGGGATCGATCCACCGATCCCCGCTGAGCAGGCGGATGACAGGTCAGTCTCCACTTACTTTGCAGAGACAGACCTGTCAGATCCCTACACTCCTCTATGGGAGATCAGATGAAAACGGACCACCTGTCCGTTTTCATCCTATCCTATCCAATGCGATCCTCCAGACGATGGACAATAGGGTTACCATCCGTCTGGATTTTACGGACAGGATCGGATAGCAGCGGGTATCAGTGGACATGTCACCGCTGACATCTGCTGCTCCATAAGGCTGCATGGAGCATCCGATCAGGTCCGCCTGAAAAACTGACAGACGGACCTGATCGGAAAGCCGTATGAAAGGGGCCTAACAATATAAAGCCAAACTCCTGCAAAGAGTTTTTGAACAGTTACAGCAACCGTTTTTGTTTTCCTTTTGGGTTAACTATTGCATTAAAAGGTTGGTAAGTTGCAAGATAATATTTTTGGGGGGTAATACCACTTCAACAGTAGGAGCACCTCTTATGTACATCAGTAGATGTTTAGCTTGCTTTTGTGGTGTTTTATTATTTACTTTTCACTTTTTCAGACTTTTTTCTTTCAATTAGGTTGAAAAAAATAAATAAAGAGTTTAAAATTAAGGGTTGATTTATTAGAGGCAAATAGACAGTTTACTTTGCAAGAAAAGTATACTCAGAGCTTAGTGAATGATGTGAAGCTCTACTGACTTCCATCATCCAATCATGTTCAAGCAAATGTGCTGCTTCTTTTTATTTTAATTCATGTGATTAGGTATTCTTTGCAAAGTACATTTTCACCACAATAACTAAGCTTTGAGGACATTCACTTGCAAGGTGCATTTTCCCATGGAAAGTGAACAGTGCAACTTCCCAAGCAAAGTGAACAGCCTATTTGCCTTTAGTATATTAACCATTTTGTGTTTTCCTTTTTTTTGAGGGACTTGGTATTGTAGTATAATTTAGCTAGTCTTCTTTATTTTTATGTTTTTAGGGGTCAGTAGGATAACCTTGTTCTTGACATAGGCAAAGGTGCCCTTTGCTTGCAGCACACCACTGCATACTTGTGCAGAACAATTCAGCACCCAAAATCCTCACATTGTTAAACTTTCAAAGACCCAAATCTTTCATTCCCCTTTTCAATGGATGCTAGTTACATTAGGAAACCTGATGTATTCATAATGTCAGGTAGGCCTTAAAGGAGAGGCAGAGGATATGCATACAGAACTAGTAGACAGGGAGAAGGTTCTGCAACTGCAAATTAAAAAATGTGCATACAATATATGATTCACTCTTTGAAGTAAGGAGAGAACCCCATAGACTATTGGATCCCAGGCTTTTACAGCTGGCTGTAGTTTGCATAATATGCTCTAATTTTAGTTTCACAATACCTATGCTTACAGTGCATTGGAGTCAAGCACCAGACTGAATACATATAATGGAAGCTATGGCAAATGTGGGCAAAAATAGGGTTGCGTTTTATACACATTACTGTTGAATACAGGCCAGATTTGTCTGTTTTATAATGTGAAAAACTAAAGCCACCTAGTTGAAAGGGGGCCAGCATTTTCATTGAGTTTTCTCTCTTCAGGAATGCCTGGGTCCAGCCACCACCAGGAAAGGAGGAAAATCATTTTTTTTTTGCTATGCATCATCAATGCGAGGCACTTTGTGCTCCTTCTTGGATGGCGGCATTAGATCCCTGCATGTTTGTTCTCTTGTATCAGGGAATGGTGACATCCCCCCTTAAAGCCACCTCACATTTCCCCCTCTTCCTTTTTTGCCGCCAACACCCCAACCTTCCTCCTCCTCCTCATATTCATTTTCTGCATCTTGCTACCTTGTGACAATCCACCTGCTTGTGGGGGGTAGGGATGGCATTCTGTGTAGAGTAATGGTGTCCTCCTGGCTACAATAATAGCAACTTAGTACCTGACACTGTGAGTAGCACAAGTCACACAATAGGCTCAAAAAGGATGTTAGGTAAAGCTGCCACTGGGACGATGGGCATGGGGGTATATTTTTTTTTCCAATACTGTAGCTGAGTTGGCAGGGATACTGCAAGATTACCGAAAGAGAAATAGAAAATGGTTGCAGAAGCAGCGCTAGAAAAGCAAGTAACTGCTCTGTGCTATTGAGGAGAAGGAGGAAATTGCTCATCAGGAATACTTAATTCAGCCAATAGTTGAAGTGCAGGCAGCCTTTTTTTTATTCCATAAACTACTCCTCCTTAATTCTGCATCCTACATCCTCCCTTCCAGGGAAGATGGGAGGAAGAAAAGGTGAAGCAAGTAGCAGTCCTACAAAAATATAGCTGCTATGCACCTTTGGGGAGGGGGGAGGGCATAGCCTATACTAGAATCAAAATGACTGTAATGAGCATCTGTGGAGGAGGAGAGGAAAAGTGGACATTAGGAGGCCAAAAAACTTGGCTGCAATGCAGTCTTGGAGAATAAAATAAGAGGAAGATGGTGCATTTGCACAATTCTTAAAAAAAGTGTCTGCTGTGCACTCTAGAAGAATGAGGAGGGCATGTTTTCTTTTGCCCTTATTAAAGTGACCACCTCCCTACACCCTTTCTTTGACAACCACTTGACTGTTATTTAAAATGTCCAGAATTGATTTTTAAGATCTGCCCCTCTGCACTAGATTTCAATGAGGTTTGAATTTAACGTTGAAGGAAAGTCTACACAATGAGTCAGCTGTTACCCCCTTACTATAGTCCCCCCTACATATATGGTGTAAAATTTTCTTTCAAAATACCTAGCTTTCCATATGGCAACAAAGCTCTGGTGCAGTGACTCATTTCTGTCTCTCTGCATGTGGATGGTGGGTGCTTACTTTCTCCTGTCTGACAAAGTCTTGAGAACACATTGGAGCTATGGGCAGTGGTGAGGACTTATGTCTTGGATCTTTGGGATTCAGCACAGTTGTCGATTCATCACCGTTTAAAATACTGAA